>NW_028280764.1:1101666-1258888 GCF_059751285.1 Brachycentrus maculatus
CTCCGAGATCGACATGGGGGTACAAATTATGTACAACCAAAGATATTAAGGCATCACCTTTCTGTGTATCTTTCTATAATTTTTTTTCTGTATTCTTTGTTTTAAATATATGCATACTAAAAACTTAACAATAGAAAACCCATTTCCGGTATAATCTTTGTTATAGTGAACATAACCAAACCATAACCACCAAAATGGAATATAAAGGTAAAGCGGATAAAATACTACAAAATATGTTAACATATTTCAAAACTGAAGTATTTGTGTTTTGTATCTTACTATAAGTAAAAATTTAATTGTTATTGTGAAGTAATAAACCGTAGGTTGAAATCATATAACACATGTATTTTTATAAAAAAAATACTTCTTCTTAATAATTTATGATTTACCCACACCGAAGGTTTGATAGTCCCAAGAATTGACAATAAGTATGAGAGTCGAACACTTCAATATTTCGTTCCAAACATTTTTAATTTGTTGCCGACTAAAGTAAGAGGTCAAAATAAAAAAAAATTAACAAAGGCAAAATAAAGGAATGTGAAATGATCAAGAGTTAATTCTATGAAGACTGTAAAATAGTTTATATTAAAAAAAAAAATCTTAGTGTATAATGTTAAAATTGATTAAAACAATAAAAAATGCATGTTAAAAAGAACTCCACCGACAAGACACACAAGGTGGCTTGGTGGGTCTCTGCAAAAAATATTTTAAATGTATTTATAATTGTTCTTTTAAATAAATGTATTCAATGTATGTAAATAAAAATAATTATATATAAATAAATAAGACCTTTCAGGGGAAAGAATACGAATGCATTAGCTAATTTTTCAGGATCTATGAACCGACTATCAGTAAAGATGTGAGGAGCTGGTTAGACGAAATGACCCCTCACTCATGAGAACTAAGCCTCCAATTACGAATAACAGAGAAGAAACTTGCAGACTGACGAAGTGATAGTGGAATATTCAGGGCCCAGATGAAAATACTCTCATTTTACAGAATTTCTTGCTGAGAAATTTCTCACAGGAAATTGAAGCGCATAATGAGACATGAAATTGAATTTACTAAAGGAATCGTAAAAGATTCCTACCTGTACACCTGTGGACAAAAAAAATGCTTAACGCTAAAAACGGCAAGCATTCGCTTGATTTAAAACGAAAAATAAATACAATTATAACTTTCGTTATTATATTCATTGTTTTAAATATCTGATGGGTGCTTTTTACAAGTACTTTAAATTAAAAATAAACTTTTATGCGCTTGAATTGCATACACAAATTGTTAAGTGTACCAGGTAGTAAGTATCTGATCTGACCTTTAACCGCATAATCATTGATTTATGCCTTTGAGGGTACAATTAAAAGATCTCTCTTTTTTGAAGTTCATTTTAAGAAAATGGGTGACATTGCTTATATTAATTGAATACACTAAGAAATAAAACACATTAACAGTATTTTAAATAAAAAGTATCTATGTATTTCACTTTTGTATTTCTACATCTGATAATATGAATTAATTGATATGAACGTACATTTTTCTACGGTGATTATTTTTTTACAGAATCAACACATTAAATATAAATTTTCCCACTTATTTTGGTTTTGTATTTGCTTCAAGTAGCTAAAACAATCAATTGAAATACATATTTACAATATGTTCTCACAATACGGGGTGTAGAGCAAGTTACTAAGCCCTAGAATCGGCAGTATAATAAGTACATAAGGTCTTTAATTAATACTAACAAATAAATTTAACGGGTTTCAAAAACATTAATTTGAAGAACAAATAAATACAACACCAAAAGCGTCGCAATAGCGAGCAATAAATTACGGTTGTGATAAAAACGCAAATTATTGTTAGGTCCTTCGCGTTAGCGTTTAACACAAGACCGATAAATTTAACTGGTTCAATAAAAGGCAACGTTATTAAGAAAACGAATCGAATAAATAACATCTGTAGCTGAATACTGCAGCCACATATTGAGGACGACACGATCTGGGTATGAAGCGGGTTTGTGTGGGCGACGGTGTGTACTTTGATAATTAAAACAAACTATAACGAAATATTAAAGATGATAAAATATTTACCAACAAAAAACCAGAAATAATATTCAAATGTGAAATATATATATATGTATATATATATATATATATATATATATATATATATATATATATATATATATATATATATATATATATATATATATATATATATATATATATATATATATATATTTTTATATATTTTTATATGAATATAAATATTTTTTTAAGGTAAATCATTTCGTATCTACTCACATCCATTATCCGTTTATAAATAGCTGTTTAGTATTTATTTAATTTTTATTGACATTATGAGACAGTGATTACAGAGGAAGCATGTCTACAAGAAGTCCCGGTTCCGCAGCATAAGGGAGCAAAACGGGATTCAACTCGCTTAGGGTCTTTTAACCTGGCGAGGGGCCATTAGATGTTCCAGTATGGCAGCAAAGTTCAGTAATTGAGGCACCAGAAGAAGAATAAGAAGGGATACAAATTATTTTAATGTAACGAGTTATTCGCAATATTTAAAATACTACAAAACTCGTACATTCGTTCGTATCCGTATTACTAAGCAAAGTACAATTTATAATAAAAAAGTAAAGCATAAAAGAAAATCCACTAGCATCCAGATAAGCATTGTAGTTTCACGATTTCTTAAAATACAACGAATTTATACAGTTTTATATAAAACAAAAGTTTTATATAAAGACAGTACTGTTTTATATAAAAATGTTATCCAAAATCAGGGACGGTTGTTTTTTGGCTTTAGGGCCATACTGTGAATTTAAATGCGAAGAAAGATAAATTTCGATATGGACGGCATACTTTTAGCTTGTACTGTTTGTTGGCTAAAAAAGTCAGGTGAAGCGAGAGAAAACAAAAACTAAAAATACAAACCGGCGAAAAAATTATTTTGTAACATGTTTATGTATCCAAACGCAGAAAATACATAAATTTATATACTTACAAAAATATTTATTAGGGTACAGTAGGGTTAAGCGTTGATACTGAGTTATCGTAATAATGAATAACAAGTCTTGTACTCAAGAAATAGTAATAAAAACAACTATGAAAAAACATAAGTAGAGAAAAGCTTGGTGATTTTATGAACTGTAAAAGAAAGTTCATTTTTATTTGTCACGATTGTAATTTTTTTATATTCTTGTATTTAAAAAAAGAATACTGCAAATATACTAATATAATACCATACATGGAGTAATTTTTACGATTGTATGTAGTTTTATGGGTCAGAATGCGCCGGGAAAAAGCAGTATGCAAATTGAATCATCGTTGAGGCTTATCGCTAAATTAAAATCGCCTATTACG
Organism: Brachycentrus maculatus; assembly: GCF_059751285.1. Classification (NCBI taxonomy): domain Eukaryota; kingdom Metazoa; phylum Arthropoda; class Insecta; order Trichoptera; family Brachycentridae; genus Brachycentrus; species Brachycentrus maculatus. The sequence continues at coordinate 1,105,038 of NW_028280764.1, forward strand.
AATGCATAAAACATGCGACAAGGTCGATAGTCCCTTACGCTCGACTCGGCGACGGAAAAGGATTTAATGAAGGGTTTTTACCCCTGTTGAATATTAAGCCCAGTTACGGCACGAATGTCGAAGTTTTTACGGTGGAAAATAACACAGATCACAGATATTGAACAAAATATTCACAATAAAATGTTAAATTTCACTTAGGCTAAAAACCCGTTGAAAAATGGAAAATTTTAAAACAAAGCTTTACAAATAATATTTACGGGGTTGTAAATAACAAAACTCTAATTTAAAAATAATAAGTTTAATATTCAAATTGAAAATACTCAGATATTATATTACAAAAATTAAAGATAAAAAATGATCTGGAAACTTGAAAATTGTAAAACAAAGCATTAAAAATAATATTTTCGGGGTTGTAAATAACAAAACTATATTTAAAATTAAATTAAATTTTCAAATTCAATATCCGAATTGAAAATACTCAGTCAATATTACAAACATTTAAGATAAGAAAGTAATCTAAAAAACGATATTTTTTAATTACAATAATTATTATCTGTCATAGTGGTATTTACAATATATATATCTGCGGCATCGGTTTGGTAAAAGAGACAAATTTAAAAGAGACAAGTCTTTCGTGGTTCAGCCTGGGGTGATTGTTGTATTTTTTTCATTGCAAAGTTGATTGTGATTTTCGAAAGAGACCTGAATGATCCATTGGCGTTGTGAAAATGTATTCAAGTACGAGTTCATAAAAAAAAAAGAAAACAAAAAAATCTGTACATGTTCAATAAAAAAAGAATATATCTAATTCATACAGAAAGTCCCGACAAAAGATTGAATTTTTGCTACGATCGTGTATATTACGTCTTACATTAAAAAATAACGTTTGCAAAGATGCGGCTAGTATTAAGGGAAACGTTAGCCCATAAACGAGGCTAAGGCACATTCATCAAGTCTTTTGATTCGAAAATTTTACATAAAATAAAAATATATATACGACAAAGTTGACAGAGAAAAATGATGGAGATTTCCTCCCCTAAAATGAGTCACGTAACATCATAAGCCATTTCACAGTCAATAGAGTAACAAGGAACGGTAAGCGCTTTAGACGAAAAACTCAAAAAACATTTCCTATGTTCATAAGAAATACTTTGAAAATATACGTTTCAAAGAAATCAACATTAATTTACTAGAAATATAAAAGAGGACCGTTTTTATTACATCCGATTATAAAAAAAAAGATATTCAACTTTGATCTGAGATAGTTCGGTTGAAGAGGTTTTTTATTGATAAATTTAATAAAAAAATCTTGATATTTCTTGTTGATATTTCTGAAGAGATTACATGAAATAAACAGCAATGCCATGTTAGTCAACCTCCTTCGTGGAGCGAACAGAAAAGAAGGAGAAGAAGAAGAAGAAGACGGAGCAGCAGCGGTAATATTAAATTACCTGTCTACAGTTGAAGTGAAAATCCCAGGACGTATTCTGTTCGACTTCAGTTGGTACATAAAATACATTGGTTTAGCATTTGTCCCCAGTGGATTCCTTTAGATAAATTCGTTGAATCGAACAGTATATTTGATCGTGTCAGATAAATTATTGGACGATATTATTCGTTCAGAAATATTCGACAGAACACAAACTCCGATAACTACTATTGAATTTTAGATCGACACGTTACGGTCGTAAAACTGTAGCAGCAAAAGAAAATCAATAACCAAAAAGGTATATATATATATATATATATATATATATATATATATATATATATATATATATATATATATATATATATATATATATATATATATATATATATATATATATAAATATATATATATATATATATATATATATTTAAATATATATATATATATATATATATATATATATATATATATATATATATATATATATATATATATATAAACACAACGATTACTTATTCTTATCTGCACCCAATGACACACAGGATACTGAATCAATTTGATTGTTAAGTAGATCGATAAATTTATGAAGGCAAGGTGATCAGTTTTGCACTTCAGGTACATGTCTTCGGTGATTTCAAATAAATATAAAAAAACACAAATACTTATCTTGACCAGCTTGGGAATTAAACCCGTGACCTTCAGCATGGTAGTTTGATGCGTTTTTATAATAATTAATATTAAATATGCAATTTATATGCAAAAAAATAATTAATTATTAAAAAATGTCGTTTTTATATATATTTTTTAAAATATAGCAATAAACTATTGAAATAATTTGATAAAAGGGGATTTAAATATAAGGGAAATGTTTTATAAAAAAAAATACGATGCAGAGAGTGATGTTTAGATTTAATATACATAATGAGAGAGAGATAAAACATTTAAAACCCTTGAACGCAAAGAATTCGATGATGCTCTAAATTGGGTCACGAAATCTACCCAGAGGCTATTCATTCCTGTAAATCGATTATCCTTTTCCCCGCTAAGCTTTCCGCGCCTTTACGACCAACACATCTCCACTCAAACGCGGTAAAATTATCATTACAAGATGAATTCCGCACGATATAAACTGTGTAATCGAGTTTACTGCCCGCGGTTAAGGGCGCACCACCGTCCGCGGATAAAGGCTTGAATAAGAGAATTTATGAAGGGACTTCCATACGGCAGCGGATGCATGCTCCTCGCGGGGGAGGAAAATGATTATTCTGTTTTATATTCAAGGCGTGACGTCCGCTAGGTCGAAGTAGCGCTCTACGGTGAAATTAATTGCTTTATATATTTATTCAATATTTACATCATAAATTATAAAAAGTAATAACTTGTGTTTCGGTACATGATGCGTAGATGATAGTATTGAGTAGAAATATTTTTTTTGGAACAAAAAATATTTAAAAAATATACCAATAACAAGAGAGAATATGAAGATATTTATGTCAATACATATATGTATGTAATTTTTTTAAATAAAATCATAATAAAGATCCGTGATAAATACCAATTCATTTATTTTAAGGTCTAAAAAAAAGTAGGAATATTTGATTTATGAAATAAAATAAAAGAAACGTATTAAGCTTCAAAAAATATTACAAAAACGTCAAAATATATTTAAAAATATTGTACATAGTACATAACATATACTCCATACTAACTTAAGAGGTCTATTTACTTCATTTCAAGGTTGGAAATAAATAAATAAACAGATGATAAACAGCTAATATAGTAATATAAACCACCACAGTAGACAAAAATATAAATATTTTAGGTATGATGATATTGCAAGCTTAATTGTTAATTTGCTTTTCATTGTTTTAGTCCTTATTAATATTTCAAATTTTCCCTACTAACAAGAAGTAACCAACAACGGACGGTGTTCTTAAATGTACGGAAACTTTTAGAATTTTTAACGGTTGCCGGCTGTGTGTGGTAATTTTTTCTAGAGAGTGAATAAATGTATTTCTCGATAGAAATTCTTTTCAGTGAGAGGAGAAAAGGGTTGTATAGATAGCACTTTCCAGTAGCACATATGCAGCATATAAAACAAAATCCACTCAAAGGGGTGAAAAGCCATGACACAAGAAAAATTATTAAAAAATTATTCTAATTATACTGAGATTTGCTGTTGGTTAAATATCACTTATTAATTTACACACCATCAAACTATCGATATCGGTGCGTTTTAAGCTACACGTTATAATAATGTATTTTGGAAGTGATCCGTTTTTTTACTTAGGATCCTTAAAAATTATTTTCATATGCATGTGTGAGTCCAATAAACATCGACTTGAAAGAAGATGCATGTGAACAGATTACAGTAGAAAGGCTGTCACTTCGATTCAATAAAAATATTTGATATAGTAGTAACCCATTTTTACAGTTTCAGTTACATTTAAGAAAAATATTAACATAAGTCTAATTATTAAAATGTTGATTCCTATTCGTTTTCTGAACTTTACTAGTAAAATAAGTTATTTGGCAATCGATAAACGCAAAGCTCTTAAGTCATAAATCGCTTGACCCGACCAATGATACTATGCAAATTCTTTCTTTTTTTATGTACAAATCGTATTACATTGTTCGGCTAGGTATGTAATACGAGAAATGTATTTATTCCATACCGTATACATGACGGTAGAACTTATGCGTAACATGTACACGAAGTGCAACAATTTTACCATCAACAAGGGATATTACAGTTATTACGACAAACACGGTACTTAAGTAAAATAAAATAATTATTTTAAGTGACATAATCCTGTAATGCCAAGCCGATGAATATACTCACACAACTCGACATTGAGAAATAATGAAGAAGATTATGATGTAAGCATTACAGATAGGAACAATTATGTCGTTTACATAATGACTTGTTAAGCTTTCAAAATTGTTCAATAATAGCCATTATTACAAACTACTTCTGGCGGCAACCTTTACACGTGTTGTAATAGTTTGATTGCAATAGATAGTTGTAGACATGAGGAAGAATGAGAATTTTTGCTGACGGTTGATTTTACGACTAAAATGAAAAAAATGTGATTTGTTCTTAAATGCATCAATTTCACGATAACTTGTTCGGTATATTAAAGCACCTCAATACACTGTTTTCAATTTTATCGATAATATCGGATTCAGTCTTGTATTCTTTCCATATTTCACCATTCGAAAATCTATCATACATCGTTTAGCAGCACAGTCTGAGTCATCGCATTGCGACTGTATTAAGTCTACTTTCTTCATTGCTTACTACTATGAGTATAAATTACAAAGTTAAATTAATGAATTAATAAAATATTAAACAATGCTTTTGGAAGAAAAATCTAAACTTATACAATTTACTGATTTAAAAAAAGCAGCGAGTGTTTTTGGTTAAAATAATCATATATAAATTATATATAATTATTGTAACTTTAAACGTAAGGAATAAACCCACTGACCAGTAGGAATAAGGTAAAAAACTTGAAGTTGAAGACTAAGTAGGGCCATGATTAGCTGTTTTGCATAAACCTAAGCTTGATTTTAGTCGCTTGGACGTTAGGTAGTTAAACAATAATATATTATATTAAAATGTGTTTTTATATTATCTGGTCCGGTATTTCATATCGGGCTCTGACTTTCAAAAGGATTTTCAGATCAAGAGATCGAACTGTACTCCGTTACATGATTTATATTTTCACACACTTTTTTATTATCTTTTTTTTTAAATATCTTTTATATAAATGTAAAATAGTTATTCAATCAAATCAAAGCTTGCTAAAATGAATTATGTTGAAGCAGATTGGTTATATAATGTTATATAAATATAAAATAAAATCATAATAGACTTTACTAGGAAATCTTCATATCTAATTTGAATGTTTTATAAGATTCTAAAGTTTTGCTTGAAAATTATGTCAAAATATCAAAAATAATTTAATCTTTTGTAAGTAAAACTTAAAAAAAAATAACTACGAAATACATGGCTTCCATTTTAATAAAATTTTATTCAATTCACAATTTTGAGAAAAAAAAACTAGTAAAATATAAGAAGACAAAAAAATTGTTGAATATTTTATAATGGTGTTCTTATAATATTATATATACATAATTATATTAATTCAAAATATGTTTTATGTAATAATTTTTATGAATTCTAAGCAAAAAATACAAAATTAATTATAACAAGATGAAGATATAGAACCTCGGATTTCAAACCAGAATTTGCAACATAGAGATAAAACGCATATAATCTCCCAAAGACATTTATTTTATTATTTTTTGAATTGCCAGTGAAAACTTATTAAATTATGTTTCGAATTTAATCAGTATAATTAGAAGTTCCAAGAATTTGAGTAGTGTAGTTGTCAATCATGGGAAGAATTGGTGGATGTTACATGTGGGTAAAATGATTACTTAAACTACCCTATGACGGTTGTTAGACCCGTAAATGCCAAGATTTCCATGTTCTTCTTCATCTATATTGAGATGTCAAAAAAACTCCTAATTGGAGATAATCCAGATTTGTTATTAAGAAACGGTTACAAAACAATTTATTTATTTAACTTATTACGGTTATTTTGGTGGACAATTTGCTTCTAACACCCTTATTTATTTTCAGGAAATACAAAATGATGTCTAATCAATAACAACCCAACTTTACATGATCTTCAGAAAGAACTGGTTAATTCCATGAAATTATTTCATATTTTATTTGCATGTTCAAGTATTCAAACACACTCAAAATGTCGTAAAGATATTTCCATACATTAATTACGAGTGAGATACTTGCGAGCACGGGAGGGTAGGGACCAAGTTGTAAAAAAAGGGACAGTGTAATAACCTTTCAACTGGTGGACAGAGTAGTGAATTAAGTGGTAGGTACTGGTAGCAGGTTGCCAGCGCATAACGTGGTGTGGAGGTATACTCGTACAATGTACAGAGTACACACATTGGGGAATGGGCACGCAGACCGAGGTGCTAATCGGACGCTAATGAAATGGCCGGAACGCCAACGGATCCCGACCAACCAATTAACTAATGGCCGAAACGAATCGGGTTTGACACGAACTAGTAGGGATTTAGTAAACGATGAAGTGATTTCATACTATAAAATAGTATGAAATTAATTCAACAAAAAAAAGTACACAGATACTTGACAGGTACATTCGAAATGTGTATTACAACAAAATGATTATTCGATATTTGTAATACAAAATTTTAATGATAATTAAACGCTATTTCGCGGAAAAGGGTAAGAAGAAGAAGAAGACAACCGTACATACGTGTATGTACAAACAATGTAAATATGAATATACACACGTCATGTTGATTAATTTTAATACACCTATTCACATTAATATAACTTTATTTAACATAAGCTTTCTGTGCTGCTGTGGCTAGTCTGGTTAAATGTAAAACAATGAAAATAGAAAGCAAATGTTTTTAACATGAGCAATGAAAGTAATAAAAATCTATGAAACAAAAATGCAATCGAAAACATTGAAAATACGTTGAATGCATTGAAATAAAAAAGTAAGAGCACTATCAAGAATTACTATGTCTGCCATGAGCAACGTTTAGTATGCATATGTTCAACAGATGGTGCTACTATTGTAGTCAAATATACTGTTCACGAAAGTCAAAGGAAAAACGAGGGTATTTGAATGAACGTTGTGTCAAAATTTTAAAGCAGTCCGTGAAAAAGTGGTAACCATATGGACCATTCGTATAAATCGATATCATGCAAATTATTTAAGAGAAGAACATGGTTTTTGACTTTTGAAGCCAATATTCAGACGAAGGGATTTTTAAAAATATTTTAAAGTAAATATAATACATATTATTTTAATAAAATATTGTACCAAACAATGCTTAAAATTGGACGTACAATAAATTTACATTTAAAAGGTGGATTAAATGAACTTAGCGAACATCAATTCCTAACTAAGCATTTAAATTGAACAATTTGAAATATCCCCCATGACACCCTCCTCCCCTGCTTGGCTAAAAATAAATTTTTCCCTTCATCAAAAATTTATTCTTTGAATTAATGAAGTTTCTGGGAAGTGTCTGGAGACATTCATTATACGGGCGCCAGAATGGCAAAATGTTACACGAAAATACTTACAATTGTAACAAATCATAAAAAAATTGAGGGTGCTATAATTAAACCTTTAATATACAAAAAAAGTGAGATCCGTTAGAATGTATTAACTCCAGCACACATTATTTTAATTTGGACGTATTTTTGACGTAAAAATAAATTTTATGAGGTATTTAAAAGCCGTTATTTGACGTTTTCGTAATTTTATCTACAGAATGTCAAATTTGCTAATAATGAAATGAAATTATTGAAAAATTCCAAAACTTCAGGTGGACAAAATGCGGAGCGAAATTCAAAAAAGGAAAGTATAATAATTAGTTTGTTGTATTTGAGACAGACTAAAATACTCAGGGTGTGTCAGTGTTTAGAATTTAGGATCTCGTGGTAGGTAAATGACGGTCGAATGCTCTTTTTATTTTCTGAAAAACAACGGTGACAATAATGTCAGAAATACATAGAATATATCAGTTTTATTTCATTCTTACTATTAATGAATTAAATAAATGTTTTGGTTAATTTTTTTTTTCGGAAAAATCATTTTTTTTCTCTTAACTAATTACCTATTTTTTCAAATCCTACCAGTTATACTAATTTATAATATTTGTTACATTGTATATATCTTTTTTTTATTTCCATTAACACCATCCCAAAACGTATGTTTATTAAAATGAAAATAATTGCTGGTTCAAAATCTTAAATCACATTAAGCATTTCACCGATTGAAATTTAGACAAAACGTTGCATTCTACGAGCGTGTTTTTATATAAACTTATTTTAATTAAATTAAACACTTGAATAATCCACTGAATTAAGTTTTATTTTTATTTACGACTAGTTCGAAAACGACAATTGTTTTCATCTTCTGGTACAAATTAAAACATACATACTTTATATATACTTGTTTAATATTCGAAAGAAATGTCTAAAATCATATTTCGACCGAAATGGCAGCGCTACCAGTTGAACGCACACAAATGCAATACATGCAATACTAAACAGAGCTCATGGTAGACAGCGTGCTTCTTGATAGTTGCTGTCATTAAGCATTTAAAATATTTTCGATTGCATTGTTGTTTCATAGATTTTTGATGTTTCCATTACTTCGCAAGCATTGTGAAATAAAACAAATTAGAAACGTGTGCTTTCTATTTATTATCTGATCCATTTAACTAGACTTAGCCACAGTAACGCAAGGACGGGGGTACAGCTAGGTTTAAATAACACACTGAGAATAAATTTAAGCACATGAATATTTTTACGATTATTTAAGTGAGCCCACTTTTTTAAATGGTTAATTTCAGGTCGACCAAAATCGCATGTGTACGTCTCGAAACCGGTAGACATAAAAATCTCGGTGAGTGGTTGATGTACTAATATTACTAACATTTCTGTAAAAACTAAATACGGTTAATTTCGGTTATGCATCCTATTTTATTAAGTGTACTCATCTCTTCAATTTTGTATTCTCCATATTCTTCAATATCTAATGTAAACAAATAAACAAGTCTACTGATATCACTAAGACACCCACCGTAATATAATCAATTACTTGATATTTATCATTCATGCTACATGAATAACTTTCACATACAATAATATTAATAATAATAATACACGCAATAAATTAGATGCGATGACAAATGTCCCGATATATTTTATCACAATACGTAATGAAGCAACAGCAGCGTCTCGTGAATATGAGCAAAGGTATGCGAGTTTCCTGTGTGATTACTACCATTAATCTCATGGTATTGAGAAACTATCTCCACCGGGGGATCATGAACAGCAAAGGGGTGCGGGTGTGCACTGGCCGCACGGAGAATAGGATAGGACTGTATAGTGAAATTCCTAACCGCATCAACATACCAGGGTCAATTGTGTGAACCCCCCCAACGGTATTAACCGTACATGAACTTACTATATAAGTACACGGTTACTTAGAATTGCACAATCTACGAACGTATGTGGACAAATAAATCACAATGGTACATGGGGTCTTCCGGGAACATTTACATAGACGAAATTATGAATTAAAAAAAAAAAAATTTAAGTAGCTTCTGTTTTAAAATTAATAAATCATAAACAACATTTTGAGTGTGTCCAAATACTGATTTACAAATCTGGAATATCTCCAAGTATAGGAGTTATTTTTTTATATTATTATTATTTTGACATGTCTACATAAAAAAAACTTTAAAAAAACCCATTTAGTATATACTTCAACTTCAAACCCTCATCCGCAACCGATGATGCATTACAATTTACGCTGTAAACAAAATACATTAAATAATAAAATGTACTTTGAAGGTGATTTATAAAATAATTAGATAAATTGATATCAGTCACAAGTGAGTGTAAAAACAATTATTTTTACAAAGTTTAATAAAAAAAAAAATTGTAGTGAAAAATGCGCAATTCCATAAAAATGTTATAAAATAATTAAAGGCGTTTCTTTTCCCGCTGCTTTTAGCCAGGTATTATTAAAGGGGGGTACTAATATGGTGAAAAATAAGATATTTTCGAACAGTGGAATCATCTCAAGTAATTCACGTCAGGCGAACTTAATCTGAATTAAATTACCATGAATGTTGTATAAAAAGTCCGAAAAAAAATTAGGTTATTTTCACACACATAATAACGGAAGAATGGGATGTAATAAAGTACAAGTAGAATTGTGGAGGTGTGCGCAGGGATACACGGCGGAAAACATCTCCTTATTAAAAGGACGTAAATCATATTAGGGGTCGGAGGACTCGAGAGGGTGGTACCGTAGAGCATAGACATGTTTTGTACTTTTCAGCCAACTCCAATTTTCTTGAATTAAAAGTACCGAACAACACTTAAACGTGACATGATTTCATTCGAACCTGGTGACTGAAAGATGAGAACATTACTACATACGTTTAAACGATATTCATTTTATTATTTGCATTGAGAAAAGTGAAGTAATAGGTAGAGGATTTTTTATTGATTGATTCGGCAGTCACTTTGTGGTAAAATATATCGATTTTTAATTTATGTTTTACTCAATAAGTACCACTATTTTTCAAACATATATTGTGACACGTGTTTTGATGTACAAACATTTATTTTTATATTGTAACAGTTGATTAATTACAAAATTGCTAATATTGCTAAGTACGCTTTAAAAAGATTCAGCTCAATTCTTAATACGCTTTAAAAAGGTGAGAAGAACGACTCAACAATCGTTCTTATGTTGACTTAAGTCTCACAGATGGTATTTTGTAATGCCAGAATTGAATGCTTTATTAGTCCAGCGAGAATGTACTCAATGATTGTAAAAACACGTATATTTTAAAACAAAACTTTGGCAAAAAAGCAGAAAAGAATATGTATCTTTTGACCCCGTGGATATAAAATTGATAATAAAGCAAGCAAAAGAAAATAAATCAGTTTGTTCTATATTTACACTGAGATATTTGAAATATTAATGAGGGGTGGATTCGGGGAGGGTATAAAAAACAACGGTCAGTCTTCGAGTGAATTCTTTATAGGCAAGGTATCGGAATAGGTATGAAAAACGCTAAAATTACATAAACCAATATTTTAAAGAGCTTTTTAAAATTCAAAGTAACAGATATATTAAGAACAATTTTAAACATTCATTTGAAAAATTACGTAGATAAAATATGAGTTATTTAAATATATATTTATATATATATATATATATATATATATATATATATATATATATATATATATATATATATATATATATATATATATATATATATATATATATATATATATATATTTATATTTATATATATATATATATATATATATATATATATATATATATATATATATATATATATATATATATATATATATATATATGTATATATATATATATATATATATATATATATATATATATATATATATATATATATATATATATATATATATATATATATATATATATATATATAAATATACATATTTATATATATATAAATATATATATAAATATACATATTTATATATATATATATATATATAAGTAATGACCGTTTTTTATGATCCTAGGTAAAAAATTTTTTTTTCATAAATTATGAATAGTATCATCTTTTTTATGATTCCATTGTATAAAGGATGCTTTCCCTCTACTTTCTATTCAGTTTTGGCCTGGCCAGAGTACAGTAATAACCCCTTGTATTTTTTCAAAATGTCGTTCGATAAAGTGCATTTACGTCATTGTTTACTTTATGAATTTCGTAAAGACAATACCGCGAGTGTGACAACCAAAAACATTTGTGAAGTGTACGGAGCAGATGTCATCAAAGATCGACAGGTACGAAGATGGTTTGCAAAATTCCGATCTGGAGATTTTTCACTCATTGATAAACCACGTACCGGGCGGCCATTGAAGTCTGATGACGACGAATTAAAAGTCATAATTGACACCAATCCACGTCTAACCATCAGGGAGATTGTGTCAATGATGGGAGTCAACCAAACAATCGCATTAAGACATTTGAAGCGTATGGAAATGGTTTCGCGGTACGACGTTTGGATACCTCATCAATTGTCGGCTGCCAATTTATTGGATCGTGTTTCAACGCGCGTTGCTTTGAGTGCGAGACAAAAACATGAACCTTTTTTGCATCGTTTGGTGACGGGAGATGAGAAATGGGTCGTGTACAACAACGTGACAAGAAAGAGACATTGGATTATACCTGGACAAGCCCCATTAACAACTTCGAAGGCCGAAATCCATAAAAAAAGTTATACTTTGTGTTTGGTGGAATAATAAGGGTATTGTGTATTTTGAACTCTTGGAACACGATGAGACAAGTACAGCAGAACGATATTGTCAGCAATTATCCGAATTGAACATGGTCCTTCAAAAGGATAGACCAGAATTGGTAAACAGAAAAGGGGCAGTGTTTCATCACGACAACGCGCGACCAAATGTGGCTATGATGACCCAACACAAGCTAAATGAGTTAAATTGGGATGTTATCAAGCATCCACTGTATTCTCCAGATCTTGTTCTTTCTGATTTTTATTTATTCCGATCACTGCAAAAAAATTTAAATGGTGAAAAAAATTATTCACTAGAGCAGGTAAAAACATCCCTTACTTCATTTTTCGCATTAAAATCCAGGGAATTTTATATTACTGGTATTAATAAGTTGATAGAAAGATGGGAGAAGGTTATAAGAACTGATAGAAATTATATAATTTATTAAATAAATAATACACAAGAAAATTTTTTTTTTTAAAAATATATGTAAAAAACGGTCAAAACTTTTGCAACCCAATATATATATATATATATATATATATATATATATATATATATATATATATATATATATATATATATATATATATATATATATATATATATATATATATATATATATTTATAATGTATTAAGAAAAATCACAACCGAACTCGGGACCACATGTCCTACAATACGGAAGCAAAATTTCGACAGATATCATAATTTTTCAGTATCGAAGTTTTATTAATATGACAAATAAACAAAAGGCATTCGGCGAAACGTACGTAATAATTAATATATAAAAACAATTATTGGGGAAATATTTATTCGTTATTCACTGAAACACATAAAGAATGAGTTATTTTAGGGTTATAATTCAATTGAAAAGGTGGATCATACAGAAATGGTAGAAATAAAAGGGAAAAAAAGAAATAAAATGAAGATAAATCTCTATTATCATTGACTTAAATTGAGGGAAAAACGGCTATTGCTAGAAAATAAACGCTTTTTTAAGGTTGACATACAGTATTGGAATACAAAAGGCATTAGAGAGTGCGTGGTATGACACCGAACAGAAAAATGTTTTCACGCAAATTGAGGAACATGACGTGAAAAAGAAATGATATTATTTTTTGCGTCGACGCGACGGCTAGGAAGGGTTGTGAAAAACAACAAGTCAATCTTCAAATCAGAAAGATGTGAGCTCCATTTAACTGTTTTATTAAAACTTCGTTGTTAAATTTGAATTAGATTTATTGACATTACTAATATTCTTCATATTGAAAGAATAAAATGGGTGGACAATTTTTTAATTTTTTTAAAAATAATGTAAATATACATATCACCACTCACAGAGAGTTTAGTCAATAGGTTTCGAGACGTATTCGTCTAATTGTCAAGAAGAGACGGTTACGAGTCGAAACCGGTAGACTGAAATCTCGGTGAGTAGTTTTATGTGTAACTAACATTTTATAACAATTAATTGATTTCATGTAAATAAAGAATACTCTTGAAGTATGAATACTACTTTTTTCTGATATATTGAAGTTTAAATTGACTTTTACCATTTCTTAATGATTTTTAAAATGAAAAAGATGTTCACCCAAAATAAATAATTAATTAATAAAAAAGCAGCTTTCATTTTTTCGTTTTTCTTTTCAGTATAATTTTGCCGCTAACTTGACAACAACGCATACCTAAAGAACTAAAAAAATACAATTATTATCGTAATACACAACTACGTAGTATTTTTGTCATGACTCAAAAATAATGTCCTTTAACAAATTAACCATAAAATAATAAAACAGAATTAAATAATATTAAAAAAAAACATAAAATAAATACCTCATAAGTATTTATCAAACATCAAAGTGATTGATAAATAAATAAGTGTTGAACGGCATTGAGTACGTTTAAGGTCACTGAATTCTGATGCTTACCTGAAACAAAAATATTAAATATTACTTGAAATGATTTACACAAATTATATAAATTGTACGTCAGCGCCAAAACGCAATATTTAAAAATTCGTACATATTTTTGAATTTTCCTAGCCAATTTATTAATTTGTAAATATAAAAAAAGTGTTTTTTTAAATATACATTGAATATTTAATAGTCATCACAAGTCATATTTATTTTTCACGCGGACAAATTAATAGTAATTAGCAATAATGTATTCAGTAACAACAAACAAAAATAATTAAAGACTTTCCCCAACAAACGTCAATAATGTATTCACTATATTTCATGTTCTAATTGATTCATACAACCGATATATTAAATAACTGTTTACATAAAACTATTTTAAGGACTGACTTTTAAAAAAATAATTAATGCAAATCTATTGGATAAGTTGGATTTTAAGATACTACCTAGTTGTATATATTTTTTCTTCACGACTTTAATTAAAATTAAAACCAAAAACTTTCAGTTATTCCGTATATTATAAAACGGAAAATGGGATAGTGGAAAATGGGAAACTTAGAGCCTCAAATATTTTATTTTTCTTCAAATATAGATGAATTACTTACTACTACACATTTTAACATAAAATCATAATATTTTTTATTCAAATAACATTCCCCAAATTAATTACAAAGGGCAAAAATAAACTGAAAACGGGAATTAAAAAAAAAACAAATTTACTAATAATTTTCCCCACACAATTAGTTAGATTTATATTTCTTAGCATTGAATCTTAAATCAGAGGCGTTCGGCGATATACTCGTATGTATGAATAAAAAAAAGAGCGTATGGTGGGTTAACGAAGTTGGTTAAGCGATAATGAGATCAGCTTACGCTAACGCATACCCTGAGATGAGGAACTTCAGCGCATAGGGTATAGTAGCAGCCCTTAGTGCAAGAGGCGCGCGGTGAGAAGACTGCTAAAAGCACAGCGTCACACACGACCTGACGACGATCCCATTTGTACCAATTTAATTCTGCTAAGTACTTCTAGGCGACCTCGTGATCTTCTTACCCTGCGGTTTCCCGGGACGAGGGCGGAAGTAAGCACGGGGAAATTCAGTCAAAAGCCAACTTTCAAAGATAAAAAAGAGAATTGCAAGAAAAAAACGCCGGGAAACGAAACCTCCCGAAAGGGGTCGGGACGTGGTCGGGGTATTAGTGGTTTGACGACTTCAACTGCTATGAGGGGGAGCTTTTTGCGGACACAACGTGTTCATTTCGTCTGTGGGTTTCCTTTATTTTCCCTCCTGACAAATCTGGATGGAAAATATTTATGAAACGGATTTCAAAAAGAAAGCATGATGAGATTTGTCTATCTGGAAAAAGGATTTACAAGGATCGTGTCAAAATATATACAAAAAACATAAGAAAAGTGGATAAAAATTCGACGACGCTGAGTCGATATTTCATATTATTCGTCCATGAAAATAGCTTTATTCTCTTTTTTGAGATGCGAGCAAAGCAAAATGCAATACCCTTAAAAAAAGAAAAATTTATTTGGTTAAAAAATCAAATTATTCATGTTAATTAAGCATACCAATTGATTATATTATAATGATACCGTTAACATGAAAATAAGGTTTTGAAAATAAAATTTTAAATGTTTTGTACACTGCCCGGGAATCGAGCTCGGGTAGCAAGAATGGGAATCTGTCATGATATCACTACACCAGCAGTATTTTAGGAGGAGCCGTCATACACACGGGATGAAATGGATCAGATGCATTTAAGCTTTCAATGCGGAGTTCCAGTTGTTTTTTTTGTACGTGTGTAAATATACGAGAAACTATTATTATGTACATCGCTGATGAAACACAAAAGTGATAATATACCTATTTACTATTATCGAAAAACACTTTTAAAACGATGAAAACCTTTGATGTATGATTATGGATAATATTTACATGTATAATATTTACATGTCTTAAGAATTTTGAAAACGTATGTCTACCAAATTGTCTTGAATAAGGATATCATACATTTTACGTAGGTAAAGCATTCGCTGTTACTCGGGCAAAAAAGGAATTATTTTTTGTTGCAGCTTTCACATACATATGGGATTTAAAAGATATTATGCATAAGAATTTGTCCTTATAATTATGTTAAATGTATGAGAAAAAAAATCTTATTCTTTTTGGTAACATGCACAGAACAGCTATGTTTTTTTCTGTGTAATGTTTAAAAGCTTGGACGATATAATGGTTTATGAGTATTGTAACTTCCAAGTACTTTCCAGCGAAAAAAAAAATCCAATGCGATTACCGCATCTACATAATAACTCAATTTTGTCTTTGAAGGATCATTTCATTGCTCAATGAGGGATCATTACTGGAATTTAATTCAGGAAATATTATACAATATTTTAATGAACATGAAAGTCCTTTAATTAAAAACGTATTTTTAATGATACTTTAAGTAAATAAATGTATGAAAAATAATTGTTGAGAGTTGTTATTACTTAGTAAGTTCTGAAAAGGAATAAAGGAGTAAAGAGTAGGAGGAAGAACGTAAAATTGAACACAATAATAAGTTCAGGAACGTTGCGCCGCTTTCACAAGAAATAATATTTAATTGCAAAAGTTTCAACTCGATGTCAGTATACTAATAGAGAATATAGGAGTATTTACTAACTTCACACACAAACCGAAAATGTTCATGCCTTTTGCCTACATATGACAGATTCACTTTAAGGGTAGGCTACATAAATTTAAAAAAAAAACAAGCATATGGTAGACTTAAAAAAAGTAGTACGGAAGTAAAAAAAAAAGAGAACACGTTCGCCTCTCGACTGAGTTTACTGAATATGATTTATTTTCAAATAATCGACAGTTAAAATAAAGCTGTAAAAATGCAATACACGTCCAATGCGAAATCAAAACAAGTCATGTGCCATAAATTTCCCAGAAGAAAACGGGCCAAATAAAAAAAAACGATAATTATGGATTAACGTGTCGGATTGTGGTCCCGTGGTTAGTGTCGCGGAATCTTGAGTCAGAGTTTCTCGGTTCGAATCCACTTTACCACAATTTGATACCTATTTCTAATAATGAGCCGCTTAGACACACAGAAATAGTATGAAATTGAAAAATATTTGTGTAAATAATAAGAATACAAACATTTCTCTTTAAAAAAAAAAAATATATTTGAAAAAAAAACACGGTCGTAAGGAAATGCCTGTTTATATTTATAAAACAGAACAACTCTTCACGGATCGGCGTGGAAATAAAAACAAACACAAAATCTTGTAAAGAAATGGGGAAATGGTGGTCGACAGGGCATATCGCTGTTGTCGGATTGGACTTTTCAAAGAGTCCTCGAGAGTTGAACGGCAACGTATTTCCCCAGCCTGTTCAGACAATGGGGGGAGAGTACAGTAACGACCGAGGAGAAGAGACGACCACTTAAATTAAAGCCCGCCAAGGAAAACAAACGGGCCAGCGCTACCGTCTACTGTACCGAGTACACTTCTCTACCAAAGTATAGAATGGTTTAACGACCAGATTCAGAGTTTGAAGACAATTTGTAAATAACAAGGGTCACAGAAAGACAGATCTAATCGAAGCCCATTACAACTATTTAAAAAAAATCTAATATTTGACAAATTGTAAATAACAAGGGTCACAAGAAGAGAAATCTAATCGAAGCCCATTATAGCTATTTAAAAAAATCTAACATTCGACAATTTGTAAATAACAAGGGTCACAAGAAGAGAAATCTAATCGAAGCCCATTAAAGCTTTGAAAAAAAATCTAACTTTCGACAATTTGTAAATAACAAGGGTCACAAGAAGACAGATGTAATCGAAGCCTATTACAGCTATTTAAAAAAATCTAAAATTCGCTATTTGAAAAGAATTTTCTTTAAAGGACCAAATATACAAGAGTCTGAAATTTAATCGGATTTTCAAGTAACGCAGTAATCGATCAAAGTGTTTGGCCCATCAATAAACCATATTGAGGATTGTCTTAGGTAACATTTATGTCCATTTAATTACAAAATTTAAGCCGATAAATAAAGTACGCTCTCAATCAGATTTCTCTCGATAATGATAAATATATTTGACCGAAAAACACATCACCTTAATAAAATATTAGGATGATGTATTTTACTTGATAGGTTCATTTAGTACCAGATTCATTCAGAGTATGTGTAAAAAAATCAATAGGTACTATTGTAATTATATGAAATATTATTTTTTTATAATTATTATTAAAAAAACGCTTGTGTATCGATGAAATCTATAAAAGTAAAAATGTCAATGTAAGTTTGCTCAAAATCTTTAATCTCCAAAAGTTATCCACCGATTACTTAAAATTTTTAAAACAACCTTATATTCGAATTAAAGCGTGTTTTCCTATCCACATAAATATAATTGTTACAAAACAAACTTATTTTAAATATAATTTAAGCAGGCAATGGCAGCGCCATCTGTTGATCGAAACAGCAACACACGCAGTACTAAATATTGTTCATGGCGGACAGTGTGTTTCTTGACAGCTGCTAAAATAATGCAAGGGCATTGTGAAATCTCTATTTATACTTTTCCATTAAACCAGACGGAGCCACAGCCATGGGTTGTTGGATACAGCTTGTATAAAATAAATCAACAATATTCGCTGTACGATATGCATTTTTCCATTTCCGTTCCATGCAGACCAAATCACAAAATATTATTCTGTGTCGAAGAGTTGACTGGAAAATTGGAAAACGTAAAAGAACAAGACATGAAATACTTCCGAGTCAATCTATGAGAGACTTGCCGAGCAAGGATTTCGGGATCAGAAATGTCTATGTTTGTAGAGAGCAAACAGTCAGTGACTCTTCGTAGCTCGGAGCAGTGATCCAATAGAATAAATTATTTTTACGGGTGAATGCCGAACTGGAATGACCTTTTCCCAGTAAAAGAGGATGAAGAAAACAAACTTAATAAAAACCTACGATACATGTTTTCAAATTATACTGATGATGGCCAAAAAAATCAAATTGATATAATGACACATACATTAAATTTGTACCTTTTTTATAAGGTTAAATAAATATCCGATAGAATTTTTCGTACCTTAAAAAGAACAGTATTTTCAAGTGGTAAAAAACGGTTTTCATAGACTTGTTAAAATACTATAGTAGCATCGACATTACAATCGTGCTATTGAAACATGCTAATAAGAGATATATATTTATATAATTTAAATTTGAAGCACTAATTTTGTGATTTTCCAATTTATAATTAAAATGTAACTTTGTTTTAAAATCAATGTAAAGTTATTTTAAAACAAAGTTACATTTTAATAAGATATATATTTATTTTCTGGGTAATTATGCCGCTCTTAATATCTGACGGTTCAGTCGCCATTGCGCGTGCTACCATCAAGGCAATCCGAATTTTATTATTGAGTTATTGTCACATTTTCCCTAAAACCTATTCGCACCCAATGATGCATAAGGTACTGTTTCGTTTACAGACAGTGTTATCTTGACCGTTAAAATAAGTTCAGGATAATATTAAATAAATATTAAAAGTTAGATACTAATATTTATTTTGACCATCTGGAAATCCTTGAGATGGTACCCAAACGCGTTGACCACTACAGAGGTTGTAAACGTGGTCACATGTTTCGTGTCGAAAATAATAAAATAAAGAAAGTTAATATGTTTCGACATACATTGTCATCATAAACAAGAAAAAAAAAATTATTTTTTGACATCTCATCAAAAATGAAGAAGAATATGGAAGTCTGGGCTGACGGGGCTGACGACCGTCATAGGCTGGTTTAAGTGATCACTTTATACACGTGTAACATTCATCAATTCTACCCATTATTGACAACCACACTACTCAAATTCTTGGAAGTTCTATATATATGAACCAATTTAGAAACCCTGTTCTTGAATCACTAACATTCCAAGAATTTGAGTAGTGTGGTTGTCAATAATGGGTAGAATTGGTGAATGTTACACGTATGTGATCACTTAAACTAGCCTATGATGGTCGTCAGCCCCGTAAATTCCCAAACTTTTATTTATTGACTTGGCGTTTAATTTGTAGAACTCCATTTTAATTTATGTATTAATTTTAAATCAAACACAGATTTTTTGAGTCAACTAAGTTGTATTTTATTAACAAAAAACACATAAAAAATTATACTGTGACAATTGTTTCGCCTTGTTAGGGCATTATCAAACGAATGTCATTCGTTTGATAATGCTCTAACAAGGCGAAACAATTGTCACAATATAATTTTTTATGTGTTTTTTGTTAATAAAATACAACTTAGTAGACTCAAAAAATCTGTGTTTGATTTAAAATTAATACATAAACCCAAACATTTATATTCTTCTTCATCTTTGATGAGATGTCGAAAAATAATAAAACTAATATATAATACATAACCCAGGCAGGCATTTTCATATTATGCAATTTACAATCAAGACAACTCTCTATTAATCAAATGCGGTTCTAAAGATTGGGCATGAATGAATAGAGGTGTTGAAAATAAAAGCCGGCATTTAAACAGAGCCCGCGGAAAAGCCCGGCAGCAGTGTTCGCCCGTTAGGAGCGTGCCACATTTGCAGCGACGCCGACGGTAAAAATAACACCCGTCGAGCGCACCGCCAGAAGTACAAAGGATCACCGAGCGGAGGCGCCTTGAAAGGGATGATGCGAGACTCTACCGCCTTCCTGGCCGAGCCCCCTAGGAATTTATCCAATTTATATTTCCAAAGTGCAATTTATAATTTGTCTTCGCTCCTTGTATCGGCGCTTGCCGGAATACCAACACGGGAGCATCGAGGAGGTGCCGAAGCCAGAATTATTACATTTCGCAAACCAGCGTCGGTAATGTATGCAGCGGAACGTAGTAATTTACTCTCCGCTAGGTGCTCCGGAAATTTTTCTCCTCGTAAAACGTAAAAACACTACATTCAAATTCTACAAATGAAAAAGCGCCAATCTTGAAAATTCCGGAAAATTTTCCTTCCATTATGTTAAATTGTGAAAACAAATCTCATTGGTTTTCACAATTTTTTGCATGCTGTTGTTTCATTGTTTGCATGCTGTGTTAGTGATTGTCCTGATGAAGAGACGGGTACGTCTCGAAACCGGTAGACATAAAAATCTCGGTGAGTGGTTATATACTAATATTATTAACATTTTTGTAATAAAATAAATAAGTAAAAATGACTAACCACAAAGCAAATGCTTTCAGTATTAATAATATTGAGAATATTAAATCTCATTTCTTCTCGAGAGACAACGCTAGTAAATTATTTCAATACATCTGTGAAAGACCCGAGACAATATTGCGTTATTAATATCTGTTTAAGGCATGGTTTCCCAAACTATGGGTCGCGAACGAATATTGAGTGGGCCCTCGCCACTGTGTAAAAATAGGATAGTAGATAAAAAAAAGTGATCCATATGATATTTCATTCAGCTATTTATAATTTTAAAAAATAGAAATAAACTTAAGTGACGGAAAATATTGTGATAAAATGATAGATGGGTCGGCCTGGTCAACTTTGAGAACCTGTGGTATAAGGTATAATAAGTCTACAAATAATATTACTACCATCACGCCGTTTCCTCGAAGGGGTAGGCAGAGAGGATCGAAGGACACACTATTTTGTCCTGACACCCATCCCTTGCTTCCTTCACATCCATACATCTAGTTATAGATACTATCAGGTTACGCAGACTTTTGACACCAGATTTTAGGCTCCGATTGATCTGATCTTGCCAAGTATTTTTCGGCCTTCCTCGTTCCGTTCTCCCACTCACATTTGCCTTTATTAGTTGTTCTCTCGTTATAACTCTTCTAAATCTTTTCAATTATTCCAAGTCCAGCAATATTTATTGAAAAAAAAAGTTTTTAATACAACGTCAATGAAGAGAAGGACGAGATTGCAAAAATGACAGAAACATATATTGCAGACTATGAAAACTTATTTTAAAATATACTGCCTATCCATCATGGCTATCAAAGCAATGTGATCAATCTTGGTTTCCAGTACCATTGACATTCATAGGGAAAAAAGTAATTTATATGTTTACTGAAACTAAATTGCCGAAAAACGAATAAATAAAACTTGAAATGTGAAGCAAAGAATTGACATTAAATTTATTTATTAATTGTATAATCACAGAGAGATTATCTTTATCAAAACAGGTCCCAAATCACATTATTTAAATTAACGTTTTGCTAAGGAATATCGTATTGATCGAAAACGTAGACATACAAAATATCTTTCATTGGACTAGGGAAAAAAAAGACAAATCTTTGGCGAAAACTTTTGCCAAGGATTTGTCAAAATTTGATGATTGTTTTGTATTGCGATGTATAATTAACTTAGTAGATTTACAAGAGCAATATCAGTGAAGCCTTAGTAAAAACGATTAGCGGATTTACAGAAAACCTTATAAGGACTATCATTTTAGTGTGAAAAGCTCTACAGGTACAAAGTTCGGTATTGATAAGTTAAAGACATGTATGAATATATTGAAAAGTAATAATGCGAAAAGATTGCACAATAGAAACAAATATAACATGTTTCATGAAAACATTACGCAAGTAATAATTTAAATGATCATTTTAAATAATACGGAAATAAACATCATTCGGGAAATCGCAAAACGGATTGAAGATAATCCCAGGTATTATTACAAAAGGCCGCAAAAGTGGTCAGAACACCGCGTTACATAAATAGAGCGACTTGTAATAATACCTAGGTAGATATTTCGCTGGTATAACTATTTAATCAGGATCGTATTCACATAATGGAGATGGAATACCTAAAATAATTCGAATGCTCAAAAGCTCTTTACCGGAAAGATGTCAACTTCAATTTCAGAAATAACAATGTTTTCAACCACAAATTCTTCGTCCTTTCGGTACTAAAGGTTCGTTTGAAGGATTAAGCCTAACAAACAAAAGGATGGTTTGAAGGGAAAGCCAACCTAATTGAAGCCATTACTTATGAGAAAATTTTCACTCAAAAGCATATAAGAAAATTGACCTAGTTATAAACAAGACTTATATCAAAATATGTTTCTTAGATACGGATGTAATTTAAGAACAAAAATAAACAAACATCGTATAAAACGTGAGGGTGTTGGAAGCAAAATTATTCACTCTGAAATTGTTTTTTAAAGTAATGAATACAAATAAGTTGCTAGTCAGTGAAACAAAAGATAAAGTATAAGATAAATATATATGTACCACTAAAGAGAGTTATTACGTCATAGAGAACACTTCGTGATACTAAATTTTAATTTAATTAAAAATAAAATTATTGTGTGGTAGGTACGTAATAAATGATTTTGTAAAACTAAGTACCGAAAGAAAAGTGAATATTTTTAACGAAGTAAAAATTTGAATTGAAAGAAAATACGATGAAGTTGAAATAACCTCGTGGTGTGGGGTCCTTTGCTAAGTATATTTCTGTTTTCGATCAACTAAATAATTACAAATTGATTTTATTTTATGCTAAATAATGTATGTAAACTAGGTTGCAATAATCCAAGTAATATTTATAATGTAATAAATGTCACGATTATAAAATGAGGCAGATCTGAGGTCAGATAACTCGCAAGTGACAGAGACAGTGAGGAGAGGGGTAAGGTCAGCAAATCACAAAGGTGACGTGGCAAAGAAACAGGTTCGAAGTTCAAGAGCCGACGGCACTCGGCTGGGACAAAGGGAGAGATAAGCGAAGGGCTCCCCCTTCCAAAAAGGCATATTTTAAATTTGCAAGTAAACGGGGGTGTTTCAGCGAAGGGCCAAATTGAAATTCTTCGTTAAAGTGGAATTATGAACACGCCGGTATAGCGTTACAGTACTGATTGCGTTTGACCTCCACAGTTTTTGGATTACTAATAAAGGCAAAGGTTAGGCATCCGCACGACCTAAGCTAATATTATTAATTAAGAAAAACATTTGAAGAGAGTAAAAATAACATTCTAAGGGAAACTTCGTCAAATTCCATCGCTTGGCTCCTCTTCTGCGTAATTGATTTAATGAAAAGTATAAGGTATGAATATTTTAAAATACATATTAAATTGTAAAAAAACTGTAATTAATTTAAAATGTGGTTTTCAAAATGAACGACGACACAAGTTGAATAACTTGTCTTGTCTGTTTACCTAATTCCATTCTACACAGCGAATGGTGTAAAGCAATATTGATCTAAAATTACGTCAAAACAAGACGCCCAGCTCTTACGCTTTACCTAAATATGCTTAAAATAAAATAAAATAAAATGTTGTATATTAAAAAATGAATGATATGGTAACATAACACTCTCCTTATCATTCAATGTTCACTTTGTGTAAAACCACTTAAAAACACTACTTCATGACTACAAGTTTTGGAATAATCATTTCATCATCAGCTCTCTCATCAGTCTACGTTTGACCTGATGGTGGAATGATTACTTCGAAATCGGTAGTCATGAAGTAGTATTTTTAAGTGGAGTAGGTGAACGATGAATGATAAGGTGAGTGTTGTGAATAATTTAGCTAAAGAGACAAATGAATAATGGCATGTATACATAAGAAGAATAAATAAATAGATTAAGAGAATAGATACATTTATTCTCCTCAGTAAAAGAATATCTTGAACGAGTCTTGAGAAATTAAGGTGGTATAATTAGAATGGTACCTTAAATTAGAATAGCTACTATATATATTACGCATTTTAATTCAAACAAAATATAAAAAAAATGGCGTATCAAATTTACTTGACAGCCATGAAAAATAACCTTTGAAATAATTCTTTAATGAAATGTAGCTGCAATCGCAAATTCTAATCCAGTAAACTGGATTGAGAAAAATCTAAAAATAGTTAATTAAAGTATTTTTCATCATATCATTGACATTAACGATCACGGGAGGTACTCCACAGCGAGGGGGCAGTGGAAAGTCATTACAGACGAGACAGGGTGGAGGGAGGTTTAATCCGTGGCATAGCGAAACTCGCTATACGAATTTTATGTTTTTACACTTAAGTATCATTAAAAGGGTTAGTAACATAATATCTCTCCTTTTCTCTATAAATAAAAGGAAAATATCTGTGTCTGTTTAACGTTACTTGTAGAATTCGAAATGAAATTGATATGTACATTGCATTGGAGAATATAACCAATTTCCTAAGGGATAAGAAACAGGTGAACATTTTTTGTGTTGCACGTTTATATTTGTTTAAAGGAATATCCCACAAAGCCTTTATTTTAGGTGTCTTCTTGAATGCGCGGGGGGGAGGGAGAGAACGTATGGTGTAGAAAAATATGGAAAAAACGCACCTAGACCAGCTGAAAATATACAAAAAATCATTGATATAGTTAGTGTCGAACCTACGACACCAGTTTCAAAATCAAACATCATCTCAATCACAGTATGGTTTTATGGAGAAGTTTTTCGAAAAGTTTTTTTTTGAACAATTGAATTTTTAGATTGAAACAGTATTTTTAAGTAAGAAATAATAATAAATAGAATTATATGTAAAAGTGATGTATCTGGGTTATTTAAAAGATAAATAAATAAAATTTACATTGGTAATATCTATGATATTATAATAAATTCGTAATAATGTACATATACCACATACCTACATAGATTTTGAATCGTAGTAATAAACCTGCGACACACTTATTAATGCACGTACGTTATACATATAGTAGGTTAATGAATACGACTTTCAGAAATGTAAAACACTCGATAGCGAGGCGTTGCAAGGGCATTAGGGGTCAACCGTCACAACTAGGGTGCTTGTTATGTCAATTAAGGACGCGTCATGGCGTAGATACACTTCTAACAGGCGTAAGTAGAGATGTGATGAATCAATAACACTTAATACCTTCTACTTGACCAGAGGCGATGGTTTGATTCGACTTGATGCAATTGAAATGGCCGAGACACAGTTGCTACATAGCGCAGAAAACAACTTTACGAGGCGATGAATCATTCCGGTTTATGACCGGGTTGTGTTATGCACAATATTACCGTCACCGTAGTTCAGTGGTTAAAACGCTATTTGGATAAAACGATTTCTGACGGGAGTAATATTAAACAGCTTAACGTCGACTGGTTAAAAATTCAAACCACGAATTTTAACTAAGCGGAATTTCTTTATTATACTTCTACTTAAAAATTCAAGAATAAAAAACATATAGTAACAAACTTAATTCGATTTTTTCATAAATACATTTTATGTGCTTGTAGCAAGAAAAAGTTGACCTATTACTCATAAAATTAATGTTGGTACCCATGGATCATCATATTTGAAGAAAAAAACGTTTAAACATTCGATACAATATTGAGGTAGTTAATAAAACCACTTATTAAACCTAAAATTCCGTTTTCCACTTTATTTAAATCTTTAATAATTGTACAATTATTATAAATGTTGAAAAGACAATTTTTAGTGATTATATTTGACTATGTCAAATAGACAAGTATTGTCTCTCAATTCATGATTCACACGTAAGATAAATGTTATTTGGTTAAATTGAAATGACGACTTAAGCTTCAACACAGTCATCATTTAGAAATATGATTTCATTTGAATTTTCAAATTAATATTTGAATTATGTGGGAATGTGGAAGCGATATAAAAAGTCAGTTTGAAAATAACTATTTCTGATATAAATTATGTTTAATGAAATAACACGTATTTTTAATGAGGTTGTTTAGAACTGAAACATTCAAAACAATTTACAAGAAAAATGATCAAGTCAAGCCGTGTAAAACAAGGGGGAAAACATCTTATTGTTTCAACAATAATATATTTCAGTAGGTGTGCGACAAATACACACGAATGTTCGAGGATCCAGTATTATATCAAATAAAATTTATAAAGAACCGAAATAATACAAGGCAGATATAAGGTTACATAAAGAAAAATACAATCGTAAGTTAAGTACAAAAAACAGGTTGTAACCCCTGTAAATACCAAATGACTTCCATATTCCCTTCCCACAAATTCACTCCGTCTCTTTGAAACATCTTTACTAAATCTTGATAACAATTCCTCAGAGGATAAATCCATTACGTGTGTTCTTATATAAATTTGGTCTTACAAAAAATTAATAAAAAATTTGTAAATTCAAATATAATATATAAAGTGAAGAATTAGAGAAAAAGATGTCAAAGTCATAGAAATCAACAGCCTTAGTCATTGCTATTGATTTCTTTTTAATACCTTCTTTATTTGCTAATCTTATAATAGCTTAGTGTCATTAAGTTGCGTCAACTGCATCTCATCAAATTTATTCCACTCATTGATCCAAGAATCAGGAGCAAGGACTAATGACCATCTGTCACATAATCAAAGATCACAGTAACACCACATGCGACCTGATGCGATGTCTTATGCACCACAAGTACGAGCAAAGTTCAGGAAATGTATAAAAAATCCGATTGGTTGCTGTAAAGAAATGAATAGTGAAACTATATGAGAAAAATATCGCGTCATATTAAATTTTTTTTTTAAAGTAACAGAGAGTTTGTAATTTAATATTAAGCGTGATGCTTCTAAAATTCCACAATCGATCAGTGATTTTCGGCTGATCTGTCTCAATAGTGAGAAATTAATTAGTAATTTTAGTATGTAATATTTTCCACATATTTATATAACATTTTTCAGCTCGACTAGCACAACGATGTCTAACGTTTCTAAATCCTAAAACGCGTCGTAACTCCGGGGTAAGATGCATGATAAACCAACATAAACAAGACATTTATTTTTTTTCAAATACGTGACGAGAAGCAACAATGCATCGCGTAACTTTTCCTTTTATGAAAGAAAATACAATATATAATACAATACGAGCAAAAAAGTAGTACGCACGCATAAATATTTTGAGAATTTCGAAGAATTTGTCCCGAAAAAAGGAAACAAAAACAACGTGCGGCGCATTACTCCGCTGTGTGCCTTTTATTTTCGTAACTAAAAAGTAGTTTGGCAGGGGAGGAGCTTGCGACACCAGTTATTGACATTCAAAACATAGCACAACGGAAGCTTAGAGGCCACTCAGAGAACGGGCACATGCCGATAGCGTATACACGAAAAAAAACCACCGAGACATACAAAACATTACACAATTTTAAAATACCGACACATCTTGATAAATGTGATCAATATATATCGGATGATATATTTCCGCTACCCAGTACTTACAGAAAAAAAAACGAAAATAATATGAGCAAGGCTTAGTACATGAAAATTGAATTTTCCACCGTTATTTGCATACCTGATCCTATAGCCGGACACAAATAATGGTCATTATTTTACTAATATTGTCCGATGTCACATGTGCCACAAATAAATGAATGATACTTACGTATTTATATCGATAAATAAATACGAGGAAAATTTTTCATTGACGTACTAATACGTGGCAGATTTCATTGCAATTTTTAAATTAAAACGGAATAATACAGATAATTTTTACTATTATCAACATATACATATGTGTATATCGGCTGACAGGCATATTTGTTACCAAGAAATAAAAATTGTACCTACATTGCATTAGCAAGCCCATACGTACATTATTTTTTAATGCCCCAGACCACAATAATTTCATTCAACACTTATTTATGAAATGACTGACTTATTCCTGTTACTTATTTCTAGGAATTCAACCCGAGACCCCCGGTTAGTAAACGCGCTAACCATAACAATACGGAGGCAAAATGACATTAGAATCAGTATATTTATGAGAATAATTGCCATAATCCTGTAATATTTAATATATATATATATATATATATATATATATATATATATATATATATATATATATATATATATATATATATATATATATATATATATATATATATATATATATATATATATATATATATGCTTGACGTTACATTGGTACCACTAGTTTTATTTAACCGAGGAATCAACTAAGGCACTATAAAGTATTTTTTCATCAATTCTTAGAAAAAATCAATCACTTTGACAAAACACGTATGACTGGGATATCGAGTATACTCCACTGGGAAATTCTCAAGGTAAATATCTAAACGTGGAGGGTTTGATCAGCAAATATGAAAAAATGAAAACATATGATTTTGCAATAAACGATTGTAGAGAGGGGTGAAGGACTTTACAGCCGACTTTGCCTGTAAATCTCGGTCTAATCCTCTGTGATTGCTCTTGCGTTTTGGGCTTCAAAATCCGCGCTCGTATTTTATTTAAAATATTAGAAGGAATCAAATATTGACAAAGTTATCCGTAAGGACTCTTTTTAGAGCCCCAATTCTACAGAATTTGTCCAACGACATAACCTTAACAGAAAACGTAGACATCATCGCTATTTGCCCGATAAAAAATAAATGTTTATTAAACCAGACACTGGATTATTCACGCTACGGATGAGATGTCAATTTTAAAGGTGTCTCAACTTGATATGAAACATATTTTCTATTTTTTAATGGAATGCAATGGAAGTGTGAGCGTTCCTGGGCTTACGACCTAGCGTTTGACTAAATAGAGCGATCACTTCATACACTTGTGTAACGTTACCATTCTGCCCACTATTGAACATCCATATTGCATTAATTACTTAAACCTGTATAAATGCATTGGTCTTAGATCCTTCCGCATACCGGTAACGTTTTCTAGATATTCTTATAAAGTAATCGCTTAAGCCAGGCAAATACCAGGTCGTAAGCTTTAGTTACTCAGATTTCCACCTTCTTTCATATAGGGAAGAACGATACATATTTCAAATAGAGTTAAAACACCTTTAAAAAAATATTAATACTAAAAAAATGTAACGCTCAAAATGAAACGCTTGATAAATGCGAAGGATGATATTTATTTTCAAGTCCCACGAGTTTAATCGCGGTATGTCAATACGTAGTTGTCGTAAGCCAGTCTTAACCTTTCCGCGAGGGTGAGGGTGTCACGAGGGTGGCGATCGATAGGGCCGTGTCGGTGCCCGCGGAACATTAATCTACGTTAGCTGATTCCGCGGACGTGGCACAACGACTGATCTAGCCGGTCTAACAAATGCACGGCTATCCGCTTATAACCAGCACTGATCCATTGAACACTCGTGCCGATGAATGGCGGCGATTTGGCGCTCAACAGAGACCGCTATTCAAACGTCACTGCGTAATATTCTGTACTTTGTAAGCGGTGGAAAATTTACGTGATCGATTTGATAACGTGTCCGGAGCGTAAAGAAAAATACAAAGTATTTATTATCCCTCTGTTCGGTGTCCGCTTTGTAGTGCATTTTGAAATTCTGTTCAGCGAAGGTTGAGCGGAAAGCTTGCGTGGCTCTTTCAACCCCGAGAACTTTATGAAATGTGATTTATTGGTGTGCCACTAAATTTTGACTTAAACCATTGTGTATTTCATTTTCCAGACATTTTTTGTTGTTGTTGCTGAATAATTTGAGTTCAAGTTAAATACGTACGAGTTTGTTTGGTTAATATAAATGCTTATTTTTAAATAAACCTACTTAGGTTTATTATTAATATGTAATAGAAAATGAAAGGTTTTAGGTTTGTATTTTTAAAATGAATTGAATCCATACCGCTTCCAAAGCTATTCAATATGTAAAATACTTATGTATTATCATGCATGGGAAAAAACATGGTTAATTTTTATACTAAAACTGAAAGGAAATCAAAATAAAATACATGTTTTCGTAGGTAATTTTTTGAAAAGTACAAAAGGTAAGATTAAGATGCGTGAGCGCAAAGCCAAAATATGTGAGCTACAATCTTCAATGATATTATTTATGTGAATTTTTTATATCTTAAATGAATCGTCAACTCCGAATATTCATAAATCCCTCACAATTTTGTGTGTCCCCCCGGTAAAGAGGGTAATTGGTGGGCTGTAAAAATAAGGTAAAGAAGGGGGAAACAAACATATCATGTGGCTTATTATTTGTTCAAGAAAATGTAGCAGTAGATTGACGTATGAGATTGTCGAGGTAATATATTATTAAGGGCCAAAAGTGAGGAGGCGGAGAAGCACTGATAAACTAAGCTCAAATGTCAATTGCCTACGATATTTACATTAAAATGTATCGCTAACGAAGCTTCCTATTGAATTAAATCAATAGCCCGTACAGAAATACTTTACTTGGGTACCTACATCAAGACAAAAATCTGAATTATGAAAGTACCACCAGTGAAAAGGTCTCTAAATGGTAAATAATTGTCGACGTTAATTGTTACATTAAAATGTATCGCTTATGACACTAACAATAAAATTAAATCGATGGCTTGTACAGGACACTAACAATAAAATTAAATCGATGGCTTGTACAGTAATACTTTCATTAGGTGACTATTTCGAAATAAAGATCTGAATTATAAAAGTAGCACCAGTGTAAAGGTCTCTAAATGGCAAATAATTCGCTCACTCCTTTCAATAGCGTCATAAAAAAAACTTGATTTTTCAGGAAAACGTTTTTAAAGTTTAAAAATGAAATACAATGTATTAACAATAAATATCAAGCCACTTATTGAACTTTTTACTGTGCAACAGATTTTTTTAGGTAAAACCTGAAGGTTTTTTCTTCATTTGAAAAATATTAAGTATATTTAAAAAATGCTTAAACAATCCTTTTCTTCAAAATGCAAAGAAAAAATACTTTCTGCCCTGTAGCGGGTAAATATAAAGTTAAAAATATGCCTCTTTTGCTGGGATATAGTACATTTTCTGGGTATTCCGAAAACATGCACAACTGAAAATTGACGATTTTTGATTTATGACGTTCTTGAAAGGAGTGAGCAAATTGTCGACGATATTTACATTAAAATGTATCGATTATGACACAATAAAATTTAATCAATGGCTTATACAGCCATACTTTAATTGGGTACCTACATCGAAATAAAGATTTGAATTATAAAAGTACCACCAGTGAGAAGGTCGCTGACCGAACGAGAGTGGGATGAATATAATATTACTTTATAAGAATTTCGCTAGTAATACGAACTTGGGATAAGCATGAGTAAACGACCCTAGAAAAAAGTCGTCAGGCAAGTATCAATAGTAATATACATACCTGACCGCAAAAACAGGATGCTCAGTCGATTGTATTTTCATTATAAAAGATAGTATCGAGATACAGCATTAGAATACGTAAATCAATTTTTATCTGACCATAAAAGTGTATCAACAAAAAATATACAAAGTCGATCGGAATGCACTTAACGAGTAAATGCCAATTCGTAACAAAGGGTTCATGAAATAGTTTGCTCGAGTATAAAAGTAGTATTAAGTTACCGTTTGCTTACAGCGTATAAACACGGAAATAAAGAAACAAAATAAATTACACAGGACGAAAACGTTATGCGGGGTGGATGGTTCTTCATGGAGGAGGGGGAGTTTCTCTCTTCTCCGTTGAGAGAAGCATCGCTTACCTAGAACAAAAGAAAAAATAAACATTATTAAAGAGGGAAAGAATAATTGCAATTATATAGCATGCAATCGACATCGGCCGGAGAAAAGTTGAGGTATTAGAAGCTATAAAGTTAAGCACATTGAGGTGAATTTTGAGAATCTTTATAAAAGTCAAAGTGAAAAGTATCAAAAGGGTAAATATGAACGATAAATAATTTGAAACAACAAATATCATGAAAAAAAATTATTGCAGATGTCGCAACAAAGATAAAAATATTAATAAAAGGGGTATCACCGGCTAGTTTAAGTGATTATTTTATACACTATTCTACTTTCTGCCCATGATAGAGGGTTTGATAATGTGTGTGTAAATATATATTTATATATATGTATATATATATATATATATATATATATATATATATATATATATATATATATATATATATATATAAATAATATATATATATATATATATATATATATATATATATATATATATATATATATATATATATATATATATATATATATATATATATATATATATATGTATAAATTTCAACGGGTTTCGGAACAGCTTCTCCCTAAAAACTTAAAATTTATTATGTAAATATTTGCAGTTATGTTTTACAGTAAAAACTATGAAAAGTTATTATACAGACCTGAATGATGGAAGTTTAACTTCTGAAACATGTAGTCTGTAATAAAAACTCAAGTGGTATAAAACAAGTGTTTTCTTTAATCATTAAAAACTATGAACATAACAACAACAAAAATAATCAAATATTTGGCGGTTGTCAGTGCTTGGGTTGGAATCTCAAGTGTCTATTATTTATGTTGATAAGCAGTTACAGACGAAATAAAGTTATTGTACGGGTGTTTAGGTACAGTTATTTTATAACACTGCTAAACTGTATATTATGACATGGAATATCACAAAGTTAGTGTTTTAATATTATTTCAAAGGTACTGCCGATAAATTAGTAAAAAAAATACGTTTAACAATATATCGATGTGTAATTCATGTGTCAGAAGAATTTGATTTCTTAAATAAATTCCGAAAATATATTGTGAAGCAGTAAGTTTAACGCAACACCATCCCGGATGTAAACAATAAGGTATAATGGTGTTATGATGTAACGGTAACGGAGGAACATTTCCCGCATCTTGCTGCCTGAGATTCTGATACTAATTAATTAATTGAAACAGGCTTGCTCCCAGAGGCGCAATATTAATTACAGCCAATCGATTCGTCGTGCCTGCCAAACTAAATACACATGTGTGTGTGTCGAGCCGTCAACTTCTGGGCGATCTCTCACACAGATGTTTCTTCCTCCATCGAGATTTTAACTTCCCTAAAGTAAATAGAAAATGGACCCGTAAAAGTAATTAATGGGACGAAATAATATCCCCATCTATTGTTTGACGTCGATTTAGTGCGGAGATAACTGCAAGATGTTTTGTTCAATCCGGCTATTAAATGAACAAATAAAATTATTGAATATTTCGGAAAAGTTACAAAAGTGGCATTATTGAATATTACAACATTTTGAGTATGTCCAAATACTTGTTCACAAATATGGATTATCTCCAATTATTATTTTCTCTCGCCATAGTTGTCTCTAGTGAAATTCTAGTAATTTCAAGCACTATGTTTCACAATATACAATATATAAAAGATTCAAGAATTTGAGTAGTGTGGTTGTCAATAATAGGTAGAATTGGCAAATGTTACACGTGTGTAAACTGATCACTTAAACCAGCCTTTGACGGTCGTAAGTCCAGTAATTGCCCGGACCTCCATATTCTTCTTCATCTATGTTGAGATGTCATTTTTTGTTTTTGAATATTATCTTAATACAACGAGAAGTATATAAATTACTACGTTATTTTAATATGCATATACAAAAAATCCAATTGGCAAGAACTCATTATTTTAAGTGGATAAAAAACTAGTAGCCACTTTGAATGAAACGCTATATCTTGAAAGCCTTAGGAGAAATAAGGATAAAAAAAATGCTTGAAAACTGAGTCAATATTTGCGAATCCATATAAAAAATCGGAAATCTATTACTCGCAAGAAAAGTAATACACATCGATCTATGAAAAGTCAATACAAGCTATAAGTACCACGCTTCTCGAACAAAGAAAATAGAAAACAGTTGCCAGCCAGATTTAGACGGTTTTACGATCCCGTTTATAAAAAAAATAGTCCAATTACTCAATCCGCTTTGAGTTGATTGAGGAGTTTTTTTATGTATTAACGAATTGAAAATGTATTCAGCGTGATTAAAATAAGTAATTATAAAGGGTTATAGTATAATATAATATATTTATATATAATCGTAATAATTTAAATAAAAACAGATGAATGAAAGCAGACTGAATGCAGTCGAAATGCGATCCTTCGGACGAATATGCGGCAAAACGATGTATGATAGATGCTCGAATGCTGAAATAAGGAAAGAATGTAAGGCTGAGATAAGAATTTTCGATAAAATTAAGTAAGGTGTATTGAGATCGTTTGGGCATGAGGAACGTATAAGTGAGGAGAGAACGGTTAAACAAATTTATGAGGCAAATGAAGTTGGAAAAAGAAGCAGAGGAAGACCGAGGAAAACAATCAGGTATGTCAAATACTTGAAAGCGGCCGGGTCAGGAGTCGAAATAATCGGTGGGTATGTATGAGGTGATGCATGAATGTGGAAGAGACGAAGAATGTTGGCAAAGACAGGGTGGTATGGCGTTCTATTCTCTCTGCCTACCTCTGTGGGGAAGAGGCGTGATGGTTAGTTAGTTAATTAGTTTATGATATATTTGGATAATACACTATTTAATAAAAGTGATTTTCAACCCTTAAAATTATAACGAGATAGATATCTACACACAGAAACTCGCCTCAATACATCACCATCAAGAATATCCGTTCTTTGGGTAGGAAACATTGCACAAATAACGGCCCATGCGACTGTTCCGCTACACATTTATCGAAATGAAAAGACATCTGGGCCACGTTTCCCGGGAAACTTTATTAAGGGATTCTTTATGTAACAAAAAGGAATGAGTCACCGCCAGACAAATGCGAATTCATAACTTTTGGCAACAGTAAGGAACATGAAACATATACAAATTTACAATTGACTTTTTCGTATGTATGTAAACGTAATGATTGCATTCTTAACAAACACAAAATTACATATTCGGGAAGGTAATGAAGAATGTAGTCACTTGTAATAGAACAGTGAATAAAAAGATGAATACTTATACGTATTACGTACTATCATATTTTAAACACCACTCCTAATAGTTGTGCTCAGTAATTCTGTTGTAATGCAGAACAATTTTAAATATATATATATATATATATATATATATATATATATATATATATATATATATATATATATATATATATATATATATATATATATATATATATATATATATATATATATATATATATATATATATATATATATATATATATGTATATATATATATATATATGTATATATATATATATATATATATATATATATATATATATATATATATATATATATATATATATATATATATATATATTGTTGCAAGAAATCGTTTTTATTAAAGAATTAAGTTGACACGGGTTGTTTTTTAGTAAACGGAAGTTTTATTCATTAAGTTAACACAGGTAGGCACGGATATTGTTTATTAAAAAAAAACACGACAAAGACGAAACGATTGATGAAATGTTTAAATCGTATTTGGACACTTTGACGTAGTCTAAAGAATCTCCCTTGTTTAATAAAGTTGTTAATTTCGAGGGTATCTCGAGAAAATACCCATAAATTGTAATGAGATTTCGAAAACGAAATTTAAAACAACAAAAAATTATGAATTTCATTTGAGTTAACATAAACATAGGATCTCAGATTTTGTTTTTCATTCCGTAATGAATTTCGTTTAGAAGAACCTATGGATAGCAATTCTATTCAACAATAATTGCTATCCATAGGTTCTGAAAAGTAGTGTACTTATCAGATCAAACATAATATTACGATGCTTAAAGAAGAAAAATTCATTTGTTTTCCTCTAAGCGCATTTTTGCGTCACACATCAAATTGTAAAGTCACATTAACGCAAAGCTTAGAAATAAGACTGAATAACAATCACCCATTAAAAAATGATGAATATAGGAGTAAACTAGAAAATTCGTTCTCCGAAGAACAATATTAAAAGGCACTTGAGAAATAATCTGACAATATATTAATAGAGTTATACAAATAATGCTGATAAGATTTAAGGGTATGTCACGCACTCTTCTGTGAGTTGGGAGTAACTGTAGAATCAATAGAAACTCTGTGTTTTTAAAAATACATCAAAATTTATAACAGGAAGTTAGTGGCAATTAAGGTATAAAAAATATCCGGAGTCCGTGCTGCAAAACCTTCCGGGCTATCGAAAAACCCAATATCATGTATTGTGCCGGGGTGACGTTAGTCCGGAAGGCGGCGTATTGTAATGGCTATTCCGGCAGTAACAGTAATGTGGAAATCCAGTCGCAGGGTGGAATGGCTCACGTGATCAGCGAAGGATTTATAGTTTCCCTCCCCCGAGAATAATAATTATTGTTGTGGCACTTGATTGAATTTGTGTGTTAAAAAGCACAGAATTATTGACCGTATTCTATATAAATATAAAACTGAACTAACATTAGTCGTTATGAGTATTATAAAAAGGGCATATTTGGTATGAATCAGAGTAAAAGCCCGCTTATATTCCACCGTCTTGAAAAGGTTAGGAAAAGAGCAAGGAAAATGGCAAAAAGGAAGGGGAGTGTCTTGGCTTATTCCGAGTACCTAAGCACTCTATTTGTGACAATATCTAATTAAAAGAATTGGCCTTAAAAACTCAGCACTACTAATCTACATTGTTCCGTTATATTTATTTTTTTATCAACAAATATTTTAAATACAAATTACTTTTGTCACGAATGACATTTTTGCTACTATTACATATATGTGTGATAAACGTTTTTTTGGTATTTAAAAAGAATGCAGTAAAATAACTTACAAACGTGATAAGAGGGAAAAATAATAATTAGATAAATATACGTTAGTACCTATGTTTCTAATTATTATTTTAATATATGTATATATACACCAATACCATATTCCTATTCCCTTTCTACGGTGTTAAATTTATATTATTTGTCGCAATGCAAATAGTACTAAATCATACAGTATTAAAGGGAATTTTAAATATTACTTTAAGTATTACTTTTGATGTAGTATTTTACTAAAGCGGTGCTT
Organism: Brachycentrus maculatus; assembly: GCF_059751285.1. Classification (NCBI taxonomy): domain Eukaryota; kingdom Metazoa; phylum Arthropoda; class Insecta; order Trichoptera; family Brachycentridae; genus Brachycentrus; species Brachycentrus maculatus. The sequence continues at coordinate 1,143,010 of NW_028280764.1, forward strand.
TATAAATTATCCAAAATTATACTTATTAACATTTTTATACGAAAACGTAAGATAAACAATAAATATAGGTACATGAGTACAAACATCGAGTTACCAGTTTAGTAAAATCAATCAGTTAATTAATGCTGTACTGAAAAAAATAAAGCCTCCGTTTTTACGATGTTGTAAAAATGTGATTTACGAAGTAGACTTGGAGAAATACGGAAAGAGCTACTTCGAGAAAATGATAATATAGAAAGTACAAAGAAACCAATATTATTCATATCCGATATGTTTTTCAGCATCGGCGTTCACTTCCTTCATTATAATTTGTACATTTGTACCACATCTGGTGAGTGGTGGTAGTCGGGTAAGGGTGGTGGGTAGGAGGGGCAGAGGGGTAGAGAATAATCACGACATGATCCAGTTACATGACGTGAGTTTAATTTCCTTTGTTTGTGTTCAGCGAGTGGCGTATTGGAAACTTATTGACATTGATTCGTGTTCTTTGGGAATACAAAACTCATTTCGTACATCGAGAATGAAAACGCGATTTTCCAACTATGAAGAGTCTCCCCAAATTACACATACGTCGAATACACAGATATATACACAGATTGTTGTATACGCAGATTCTTCATTTAATATTTTAATATATTCAAATGTAACGAATGTGGTAAGTTTACCTAATTTATATCTATAACATTTATTTATTTAATTTAGTATAATTACATTTTTATACAACTAAATATGATTTAAATACATTTATACTAAGTAAAATCTTATAATTTTAGTTGCGCTGAGCCTCACCAAAAAAGAGACTGACCTCTTGTGTTTGGAGAGGGAGTTATCCTTCTTTTTGTTTTTTTTTTTAAACACTTTTCACATGAAATTAAATATCGGGATAAATATATGTAATGTACGCACATAACTTATGTTAATTTTTGAGCAAAAAGAGTTATCGGATAGATATACATAAAAAACAGGAATTCTTACAATTTCATATAAAAATACAGCTAACAATAAATATTTTAACATAAAATTATGCATAATGAATGTATAAAAGGTGCGTATAACGTATTTAAATATATTCACTTCTGTTTCAGTAGATTCCACGTCCAGAGTACGCAAGTGAAGGGTGGAAAGTTGTGGTTAACTTTAAAAGAAGGAAATCCCTAACACACAGAGCACACGCTCTAATTTACAACACAAATCCACCCACATTTGTACATGCTGATATACCAAATATTTACATCATAGATCAAATAAACCTTCCGTCGGTAAATATGTGGAAAATAAAACCTAAACAAACAAAATAAACAAAATTTTATGAATAAATAAATATTGTATGAGTTCAGCATGTCAATAAATCGATTAAAATTATTAAAAACATTGTTTATGAAACAAACATAGTATCACAAAAAACCTGACACAATTTGTCTAACATTAAAAAGTTACTATTAAGTTAATAATAAATTATTTAAAATCTGTCTTCAATTTCATAAAAAAACTCGCGTTCACACAATAACTAAATACATTTATTACATCAAAGAGTTCAAAGTTATATTTGATTTTAATTCAACAAAAACAAAACACGTATAGATAATACTTCAACGTTACAGTATTTTAGCGAAACACGCAATATATTATTGTACTGGTTGAGTATTGAAAATAAAGCTCACATATTGAACTATGTATGTGTATATATGAATATTTTCTTTAAAAATAAACAATGCATACGGGATATAACAGTACATTGAGAAAAATAATTGAATATATTCAGTTATTTTTCTATATAAACATAAATATTTTCAGGGTTTTTGGATAATTAGGTCAAATTTTTCCAACCAAAATACATTCATGCGACATAATTACATATATTTCTGTTTACGTTAAATACAGAAGAGAAGTGTGAAATTTTAGATAAAAATATACATTGGAAGTAAACTGGGACTAGAATTAACGGAATTCTTGAGTGAAATAAAAATGTAATGTAACAAAAAAAAAACAGAAGCGTAAAATAAGAAACGCGCGTGGACTTTGTAAAGCTATAACGGGTCGAAACGGCAACAGGAGCCTGTGAAATAAATCTCGGCCGCCGATGCCGAATATAATATCAATATAACTGACATGTGGCCTAACGCCAAACGTGAAAAACGTAGAGACAAAAACTCGACTTATTATTTGAGCCGTTGAAAATCGTGAAAAAAATATTCCGCGTTTCAGAATTTTTTTGAATAACTTGTTCGAACACCCACACGCCGCGTTGTGAAAGCGCTGCAGAGACTAGAAAGCAGAAATGCCAAGATCCACATCATTTTTAAGAACTCGCGTATTCTAATACAAGGACTATTTGTATAATAATTAGAACAATTGCATAAAAAATATAAGTAAAATAGTTTTCTATAGAATATATATCAATGTATTATGGATTAAATAATAAGTTATGATTGGGAAATTTGATTGCTTCTGTGCGAAAATAATATCATGAAAATAGCATTTTTTTCTCTTTAAATGAAATATTGCAGCAATAAAATAATGCTGTGCCTTCCATACCTCTTCTTCCTATCTCCATACAAACTAATCGTCTTTGAAGATTGTTAGGGTCAGCTCTCCTCGTCCGTAGGTCCTTCTATCATATACAACGTCACCTAGGTCATACCATCGAATCATGTTATCTTCCTATAGCATATATGAATTTTTTGGCTTCCTCTAGATGTCTTTCCATAGCGATCGCCTGGTTTACAATATGTTCAGATTCTCTGCGTCCATACCATCTCTACTGCCTTTTCTCTACCTTGCTATAGATGTCAGTTTCACCCAGGCTTCCAAACCGATGTGGCAAAACATTGAATTTACGCATAGAATATTTCATTGCAAACACATACTGAGAAATATTTAAAAAATAAAGCGCAGGTGCGTCGATAGTTGGAAGCTTCATCTCTTCTAGTGTCGGATGATAATATGTTCGCGCCTTGCCACAGTAAAGGGTTAACTGAGGAACGAGGTAGCTAAGAACAGGGTTACCAGGAGCGGGTAAAAGCAGACAGCTGGTCGTGATACTCTCAAGAACACGACACAATATCGGCGGGAGTTATTCCAGACACAGGGTATTGGAAAATAACGAATATTGAAAATGTGCAGACGGTGTATTTTCAAATATACACAATTTATGACGCAAGTGAATTTTACAGAAGTAAATAAATCCGGGAAAAATGGTACCAGAATTACATTTTCGTTACAACGATAATTAATTGCCAGGATATGAGAGTTTCTACACTCCACAAGTCAGAATTAAAGTAAAACAAAAGAAGATTTTTAAGTATTATTATATAAACTCAAAAAGTTAGGTACTAATTACCTTGTATATTTTATTACACTGTATATATTTTTAAAATTTTAAATATAAGTTTTACTTGGAAATACCTTATTTTAAAAATCTATTGTACACGAGTTTCGATGCATTCCGCATCATTGACAAAAACCCAATACGGTGCTTGAAATGGATAGATTTCACCACAATGTGACTGCCGAATCAATTGATGAAATAAATAAACTTATTTTTTTCAGTAAAGCTTATTTATGCAAAAAAACGGATAAAACGTGTGGCCCGATTCACCTGTATGAAAGAGTTGCAATAAATGTTTACTGATTCGTGATTTAGTGTATTTTCTCGAAGCACTTCATTGAAATTATTAACTGTTTCCACATTTCCACTTTTCAACACCTACCTTCTATCTTTACGTATAAAAAAATCCTGTTATGTTTTCCATCAATCACCAGGAATGTGTGAAAGGGAATCAAAGCAAAGCGAGCTTATTTACACAGCCACCAAATAATCCAGCACACAAATATAATAAACTGATTCCGATTACTTTGATACATGGTCGAATTTACGGCGTTCAAATGGGTTCACGATAATATTTATCAGATTTCGCTAGCAACTTGAGCGTATAATTGTTTATCGCATTCAATCTCATCAGTTAATGCATTAACCAAAACATGTAAACAAATGTACTACGGTGTTGATTTGGAGCAATAAACACGTTTACATCATTATCAGTTAAGTGTATTTAGGCATTAATAAAATTTAATACCTTAATTTGTGCTTTTCCTTAGGTGCTTATTATTATTATAATAAAACGTTATTTATCAGTGCCAGGATTTTGAACGTTATATCGATGTCGATGAATACCGACTAGGTAAGTTTAACTTTAATTTAATTCTACTACTACTACCATCACGCCGTTTCACCGCAGGGGTAGGCAGAAAGGATGGAACGACACACTCTTCTGTCCTGATATACACTCCTCGCCTCCTTCAAATCCATACATCTAGTCATACATGCCCTCCGATTACGCAGACTTTTGACACCACCAGATTTTAGGTTCTGATTGATCTGATCGTGCCTCTTTCATCATCCTCTTGCATCTTTTTTGGTCGTCCTCGTTCTGTTTTCCCGCTCACATTCGCCAGATATGTTTTCTTAGTCATTCTCTCATTATCCATTCGCTCCACATGTCAAAACCACCGTAAAAAAATATTCTAGATAATTAATATTACAAGTTTATATTAATATACTCGATTTGGGTAGCAGTGAAGACTTTTTAATTTATTTTGTAATTGCATACGTTTTGAATGTTATTGCGATTCGTGAATTTGACAAGCAATTTATCTGGTCTCGTCAAATGGAGCAACGTTCTCGTATAGTAGCAATTGAGGAGCGCTACTTGTTCGCGAACGTGATCAACGTGAACGCGAAACTGGCGTCGCGGGTTCGATTCCCGCCAATTGGAAAATTAATTCAAGAAAGATTTATTTTCAATTGGTCTGGGCGTTTGTGTTGTATTTTTCATATTCACCTTCCCTATCCTTACTATCCTACCTGCAGACAAGCATCTAAAATAGACGCTTTGCGGGTTTTTCCTTTAAAATAAAAAATAAAAGAAATAAATAAAAAACAAAAGAACCAAGAACCTACGTAGTTTTGCAAAGCATATTATCTTTGAAATTCTGACGTATGTAGATTGAATTCAATTACTTTTCTGTAATTCTATCATCACAAATAGTCACTCTCAACGTATATATTTGAAAGTATATAAATGATTAAATAATTTTCTTTTTTTCGTTGTTATTTACTAAATTTGAGTGGCTTTTTGCCTACTATGTTTTTTTAAAGTATTTAAGTGTCAAATGGAATGAATGTCAATTTATAAATTACATTCGACATTCGGTTATGATAAAAGTTATAATCTGTTTTAAAAAATTCACTGGTCAAGTATTTTGTCGATTTTTGGCCGCGTCGGTTAAATATATTGTGGTTTAATTAACCTTTTGGTTTTCAATAATCATTTAAAATCTGAAATGACCATCTTTAAAATATTGATTTTTAGAATTGTATCTAAAAAAAATCGTTGGCCGAACAGAAAACATAACGAAAAAATAATTGAGAAATATTACAAAAAATATAATTTAATATACAAGAAACGCCTTTTTCTCGTCCTTGAGGAGTAACATGCCACGAGTGTTTTCATGTGTAAATAATTCAATTTGTTGTAAAAGAAATAATCTGTAGGCTTTGAGTTTTTACAATAAGACAATTTGAAAAATGTTCACAAAAGAAGGATAAAGAACATATTACATAAATATCAACTTCAAAGGGGAAAGAAAATAATTTGAAAGGAAACCAGCTAAAGTAGTACCTAATAATCCAGTATCATTATAAATTCTACGCATTTTCAACACAGTTATTCGTTATGAATAAAATAGAAAAAAGCAATTACATACTTAAAATAAATTAAAAAATACTTGTTTTGATAAATAAAATAAAAATTAATCTAACTATCATATTCGTAAAATATTTAATAAATGGATTATTTACTTTTTTTTGTTAAATTCTATCGATTTAACCAAAGTGTTAATTAAATACATCGTTAATTTTTATAGAAATTGACAATGTTATAGCCAAAACCGTATTATGTAACAGACGAATTATCGTTTAACGGCTTAAGATTAAAATTCTTGGATCCAGCTAGTCCAATGAAAATAAATATATTGCAAGACAATTTGCTAAATTGCTGATCAGGAAGAGGGTGCTGAACTCAAAACAGGTTTGGTTTCTTTTTTCTTTACAATAGTTTCGTATTTTGCATACGCCGTTGATATGATCAAAATATTTTTACACCTAGCGAAAGCTCGAAGAATTGATTATACGAATTAATATTCTAGGCGCTTTATAAGTATAACAAAGAAAACAAAGAAATCAATATTTCGTTAGAAAATATCATTCACAAAAACTACTATGGTTTTGCGATATTTTTTGTAAAAATTAAATACATATTGTGAAATCAAATAAAAAAGCCTTTTAACGCAACTTTAAGCATGATTAAAAACTCGTTAATAAATTATTTTGATATGGCATTAATTAATTTTTGAGTTGAATGAAATAATGCAAAATGTTTCAAAATAGGCACAAAATACTAGTATGTGTTACGATTTCAAATGCGAATCGGAAACTTAAGTAAAAATATAACATTTTAAAAATAAATTAAAAATAATCTCTTTAATTAAAGTATCTCGTAGTAGATCCGTTTAGCCTCCCCCAAAGTGTCCTTTGCGAGTTTCCGAAATGAGACAGGTACCTCCACTTAATTTGTGTACTTAAAGTGGAAATTTACCTTGTTCCTTTATATAAGGAAATTATGTAGATTTTGCGAGGATAAAATAAATATTACATCGAAAGATAAGAAAAATAATTACAGCTTAGATAATAGAATTCTGTATGTATGTAAAGAAGGAAAAAGTCTTGAGAACGCACTGGAGTCTCTAAGGGCAATATTCAAGCAACGCTATGAAGTTGGTATTAGCAAAGAGCGATAGTGCATATTGTGGGATAAGGCGAATTCCGCATGTAACGGCTAAATTATGCATGTCAGCAAGATGAGCATTAAATTAGGGGAATTTCAACAGTGACGGAGTATCGACTGTGTTTAGTTCGCTGAACCGAGAACTGGGTAAACCGCTGACGACTTTAATTTAGTGGTCGATCCTTACTAACAAATAACTGGAAACTGAATAGGTAGCTGAAAATTTGACAAAATAATATTTTTTAAGCATTAATAAACGAAATGGTACGTCGTACTATGCAACTGTTATGTTTGAACATAAAATGATGAGTCACCTTCAGAACAGAAGCCTCCTATAGTCTATTCTCGGGTGTTCTGCAAGGCTCTGACCTGGGTCCATATTTGTTTTTAATTTGCATTTTTTTAACAGTTGAACTCGCACTGATTCAGCCATTTGTGGATGACTTTACGTATGGGTGACAACCTAGAACAGTATTCATCGTCTCCAAGAATATGCATTAAATTTATGTGAATGAGGACGGCTAAACGAAATCATGTTTGATGTTGCCAAGCGTCACATCAACATTCTACTTTATCGCCACAAAATGATGGGAGAATAACTATCACGCTAAACTGATTTGCTTTTTACCATAAATTAATCTACATGTTTTGAAGAGGGTTTTTTGAAACAGAATTCATCAAGTATTCTAAGAAAAGTTTTTTTTTCTTTTGTATAACGTTTGCAACATATTCTACTAGTATTTTTGTAAAGTACATGTAATTTACAAAATCGTAACAATAATTAAATACAAAACTGAAATTATAATATTAATATAAAAATTAATATAAAATCCCAAGGAAGATGGTAATTCTATATAGTTGGGGCAAAGTTGGATTTGCTGACCTTAAATTACGTGATGTAGATTTGAAAAAATAAAAAGAAACTATATTTCTCACCAGCTCATAAACCAAGAAAAGGACATGCTAATAACAGATTACCACTTACTTTCATTTGAGGGGATATGTATGAGTAGAGGAATCATTTCATTATTATATGCACTTAAATTTCTCCTTGTTACATCCATTGTTAGTAAATATGAACAAAGTAAAAAAAAAATTTCAATGAACAGAAAAATAAAAAGAGGAAATTAAATATTAAAACAAAGAAAGGTCAGCCAAAATCCGAATAAAAGGACCATCAGTGTTAACGAGGTTATTCATAAATTTAACGTTTATATCGCACTTTAAACCCGATGAATTATCGAGATAATAAACCGTTTCTTTTATCTCTCAATAGAGGAGACTTTTATTAAAGAAGAAGAAAATAAACAAATTTCTAAAATAATTTCGTAGAGGAATTTTGAGAATGGGAAATAATTCAGATTACATTGTATAGCTCGCGTTTATCCAACCATCGTGGTCTCGAAAGCCAGAAAACTGGGTTGTAAAAACACACAAAACGACGGGAATATGACCGTTTTCCTTCTATTTAGGAAGTGACAGAGACGAAACGTGCCATTTGTAAGATTCTGGGCCTTTTTGTTTCTCTAATTCAGCCGTCAAACGCACAAATATTATGTTAGCTAAACGCTGAGGCGTGTTCATTTGTTGCGTTCAAACTAAACCGACATTCATAAATATAAGAATCTTTAAATAAATTTTACATTGAAAAACACTACCTTCTCGAAAACTTTTACATACTATTTTCTTCAACATAAAAACATTAATTCATTGAAATTACTCACAGATTTTATCAAAATAAAATAAAAAAAAACACACGTATATAAATCATCATTCCAAATGTATAATGAGATGATAAATTGGATTTTTAAAACGATAATGGAGAATTGTTTCAATAAAGTATCGCGTGAGTATTTTTTAGACAATTCCTTATTACTAAGGAATATGACCACCAAAAACAAATTTCGAGACAGCTTTATTCTATTTGTCACAACACCCCGTATTTCTAAGCGCTGTCATGAGGTAAGAGCAAATTAAAGGTTTTATCTGGTCTTATCAGCATACACATGGAGGATCTTCTTCATCCTCTTCTTCCATCACACAGCTGACAAAAATAACTTTATACAGGCATTATTATTTTTTTCGAGGTGAACGAAATATAGGATAATCCGTTTGAGGGATTTGAGTACATTCGTTAGCTTCAGTTCATGAAGGATCTCAGAGGGATCTACAACGATATGTGAATTCCTCTTGATTGTACTCAACGTAAGAAAATGCGAAGGTCTAAGGTTCTGATGAGTCTCATCCTTGTCGATTTTGAGATGCCTCTGTTCTTGCACATCTTTTTTAATCTCTAACTCTAAAATTAACGCGTTTATAATAAGTAAAAGAAAGAAAAATAAATACATATAAATATAGGCATAAAAACAATAGAGTAATTATTTCTGACACTAAATATACACCTTTTTAAGGATTTATTAGTTTATTGGTGACAAAGTTCTAACAAAGCGTGTATTCATGGTTCGGGTAACCGCACAATTAACAAGAAAATGACACGGTTTGTACTGCTTTATAAACAGTCAAGTGTGGACTAGGCTTCAGGTTAATATGAGTCATTTAATCAGGCGGGGAGGGGAGTGGAAACGGGCGCCAAGGGAAATGAGAAAATTATTAAATTAAAACGGCCCTGTCAACCATCCCCCAGCAGCGAGCGGAGCCTTTACCGCTATACGGAAATCTACCCACAGTCGACTCCTGAACCAGATTGGGGCGCGAAGATTTAATATTCATTGTTTATAAAATGACCGAAATCTTGTCACGGAGTCCATTGGTTCATTCAGAACTCTTATATGATAAAGAAACAATTTCTCATAAATTGATTTGTACAAAAATAACAAAGTGTTTTTTTTATAGAATCATAATAAATATTGTAGATAAAGGGTATTTGTGAAACATTGACAATTCAGTAAAATTGTATTTTATTTAAATTTTAAGTTTCATTGAAATCTTTTATTATTAATGACTTATTTCAAAGCAAAAAAAACAACAATCAAAATATATTCGATTCAGTGTTGAATATGTCACTACGATTATTATGAGTAAACTAATTAATTTTAATGTAACAGGTTTGTACGGTATACATATATGTATGTACGATTTTCTTAGTCACATTATATATATATATATATATATATATATAAAGATATATATATATATATATATATATATATATATATATATATATATATATATATATATATATATACATATATATATATATATATAAAGATATATATATATATATGTATATATATATATAAATATATATATATATATATATATATATATATATATATATATATATATATATATATATATATATATATATATATATATATATATATATATATATATATATATATATATATGTATATACATAATACTTTAAATAAATAAAAATGAATTTTCGAATTCAGTATAAGGTAACAAAAAAGGGAATTTACGATTTAAAAAGATTTTCTGATACTGTTTGAAGTATTTTACTTTTCCGAAGCCATGTTCTAGAGGTTCATTTTACATTTTTCAGGCAACAAAGCCCCATAATTTTTTTTTGTCTTTGCTTTGTAGGCTAAAATACGTTTCGAAAATCTTTGTAAAAAACTGATGAAATTGATGTTATTGATGGAAATAAAAATACAAACGAAAATTCTATGTTTTAGCTTAAAAAAATATACATAAAAAAATCAATACAAATATAACACGGTTTATTATGTTTAAAGAAATTTTCAGTAACAATACGTAAGAATTTAGTTCCTGTGGTTTCTCATTGATTTTGTTTGTTTCAACTGATTTGTATTTTTTAGATTAATGAGCGCCTTTCTTATTTGAAAACGTGCAACACACTAGATACCTAATCTGAACATAGCTAAAATTAACGGCAAAATGACTTGTTTACAGATGCGTAATATAACATGATTTGAAGGTATTTTTAAGGCTAAAAATATATCATTTATCACTTAAAACATCAAATCATGTAATTATGGTTATTTTATATATGATATGATTAATGCACATGATATAAGTACTTAAGCATAACAACGTCTTCATGTTTTATGTACCTTTATAATGTATACTCGTACTTAAATGTAAATGTAAGAAGTTTAATTGTAAATTAATGGATATGTTCTGTCAAAGTAACCACTATTATTTAATATTCTAATGTACAGGATATCTTGAGCGAAGTTGTGAAAACTTTTTCAGAGCAGATGGTAGAAGGTTATATAGATAAGTATGTATTAACATTGATAACCTTTTAGCTGTAACGAACAAATGTTAAGGGTTTCGCAAATATATTTATAATTGGTGAAAAGAGGTGGGTGTTTAAATGAATTATTTATGAAATTTCGTTAAAAAATTAATTAAAATAAAATAGAATGGACAAACAAAAAAAAATATTAAGAAAAATGCAAAAAATAATTCAAAACACATTCAGTGTACATGTAGACAGATGTTGAAAATTCACAATAATTTAAAAATAACAAATGTTTTAAAAATAAAGGCGAACCAAAATAAAAAAAAACTGGAAATTAAAATATTTTTCAGAAAAACCTTTTTTAAAATGCCGTACGTCAAAAGTGAAAACATTTTGGATTAATTGTAACATAAGCAAAATTCAAACTGACGAAAAAAATCCGATATGTACAGAAACCCATCAGCAAAATAAACACAATATTTTTTAGGATAATTTTTTTTACAATTATGAATGTGTTGAAATATCACGTTTCTTCGAAATAAAATTATAAGGAACATCTTTAATAAAAAATAGAGAAATTGGTTTTTAAAACAACAAACAAGCAACGAGCTTTATTAGGGATGATTTGAGAGCTATTATAATTTATATGGTGAAACTCAATATAGTATTGGTTTTAACAATAATTAAAAAGCAATAATGGTTTGTGTTTACGAACAAACTAAACGCCCTCGTATTAAATTACGATTTTGCTATAAGGTTTCATGGAATCAATAGTAAAATCTGTTTATTGTTCTATTTATATTCTAATGTAAGTGGTTTGGTACTACTTAGATTAGAGTGGAGAAGGTATACTGCGGTTAATACGAAACTCGATATATGAACTGTTGAAGGTACTAAAGCCTTTATCTGAAACTCGCTTAAATTATATGTATATCGCGCGATAGGTATACGAGAACATGTGACGATATTACAAATCTTTTTATTTAATTTATTTTATATTATTTACAAATGACGTAGAAAGCTTCAAAATGACAAAAAAAATCATTGATCCCAAAAAAGCAGAGCAAATGAAATTTTATCAAAATGTCTGGTATTATTAAAATATGTTATTGTTCTTTTCGGAATATACGAAAAACAAAGCATACGTTTTTATGACATAAGAAAACATATTTTGATTATATAAACATAAAAGTTTGTATGTACATAAAATATAAAAAATGATGAATAAAAACTTGTGTTGGAAAAAAATTAAATCAACAACTTGTCTCAACAGGCAGAGTGGGGGTTGAAAACAGAGCCTCGGACTCAAGTTTGCGACACTAACCATAAGACCTCAACCCAACTCAAATGTCATAATACTAAAACTATTCAACGAAAATAAAATACAAATCACAGTGCACTAAAGGAGATGAAAGAAAACGAGATGATAAAACAACTGTTGTTGTCATGTCTCAATCGAATTAAGATAATTCACTGAATTGGATTAGTAAAATTGTTTAAATAAAATAGGAAAAATCTGAAATTCTGATCGCAGAGACCGTTATATGGAACAGATAACATAATATCAAAAATTTATTAAATGACCACGCATATGCCTACATACATAATATAACGGTGATAGGGTTAGTTCTATGGTATTTGGAACTAGGTGCTGGACTCTGGGTAAGGTGACCATCTGGGTCTGGAATTACGGGTTGATCCCAACTGAAATGAGGCAGGGTGGACCTTCATAGCACATAACAAATATTGGTATTTACGGCTTCCCTGAATAACAATATCCTCCAAATAAAGCGAAAAAACTCGAGAAATTTTGCAAACTGGTAAAAAAATGTGTGTTAGTAAAAAAATTAATTAAAAAAAAATTGTACAAGTGGAAGTACGATAACGTTGGTAATCCACATGATAATCAAAGTATTTTTTTAAGCATTATTCGTGATAGTTGTAATATTATTACGAAAATAAATGAGTGATACAGTTTTGATTCACGAAAAAACGTATTTACGGAAAACACAAACAATATTAATTGTTTGTGTTTTCCGTAAATACGTTTTTTCGTGAATCAATATATTAGTTGTAATAACAATAATATTAGTTGTATTGATTGTAAAAAGGAGTATCCAATGCAATGATAAAGGATGAAGAGTAAAATAAATAATTTCGTTAGTCGATTTGGCAGTCACTTTTTAATCTATCCATATTTAATTTATATTTTAAATACGGAATACGGTACTTGAAAACGATGCGAATGCATCGAAACACGTGTCTCAAAAGATAAAAAGAAACGGTGGTATTTACCAAGTAAAATTTAAATAAAAAAATGAAATCTCATCATCGATGAGGAAGAACACGGAAGTCAGGGTTTACAAATCGACATAGGTTGGTTTAAGATACCACTTTATGCTCGCGTAACATTCTATCTTCTATGTTGAGAGATCAATATAAAAAAAAACTCCCAAGTAGACAAACCCAGATTTGTTAACAAAGATTTGGACGTAGGTACTTAGAATATTGTAAATACAAATGTCAGGATCATAAATTTTCTACTTTATACATTGATTGCATGTGTTTGCATATAAATATATACCACAGAAAAATCAAAAGGCGACAATGACATTTAAACAGGATTTTAGTCCATAAAATTAAGAAACTACTCGCAGATGTAAATAAGATAAACTTCATTTTATTATTATGAATACGATACCATCAAGAAAAAAACACCTGAGATATTATTTGGTTTGGTTTCATTGGATGGTAGATATTGCTTAAAGCTATAAGCCAGCCAATGTATATTTATTCTGTAAAATAAATTTAATAAAATAGGATAAAAAACACATTTGATGAAAAAAGTTGAACATTTAAAAAAAAATTATACAGAAAAATCAAATTTAGTTAATTAATATAATAAGGATGAAAATTATAAAAATCAGATAGTTAACATCTGACATCTACCTGCACATCATGGTGCATGGGTTATCGCATCGGATCAATATAGTGTTAACTTGATCGTAAATTAGGTGCAGGTAAGTTGATCTGGCGATGGATCGGAGAGTGAAATATATTGACGAAGTAAGTAAAGGAGCTCAGGATTTAATATATTAATGATATATAGGAAACGAAACGGAGGAAAAACAGCAGGTATGAAAAGAAAAACAGCAGTCATGGCTCGGGCATTTAGGGTTGGATATTCGTACCGTTAGTTAATTACCGGTTGAAAATAAAATACATCTTCAACTACTTATGTATTATAATAACGAATAGCCTTTGAGGAATGAAGACATTCAACTATTGAAAAACAAACAAAAACGCAGATAATAACGACCAAGGACAAGTATCGGAGGTTATACGCCAAAAAAGTCTATTAATGATCGTATTATGAGATGATCGCGTACTTAAAATGGAATAATTGCGATCTTATGTAACCGAATGGTTTATCCAACCGTAATCAAGATAACTTAAATAATAATAATCGTGATCCAATCAACGGCCGTGTTTCTAAGCTGGCCAAGGTGAACAAGATATCATTTACTATTATAGATACAGTGATTCGTGATGCTGGTCGCTTCAAAAATCGTTATAATCAATGTTGGCAGGTAAAGATTACGGTGTTGTCAAGTTTGAGTAGGGAGCGATTTTTCGCAGCCCTAATCAATGTTATTGAAGATAACATTGGTTAAACTGGCATCTGCCATACACTTCGTGGAACTACATAAATAATAGAGAACTCCAAAACACGATTTATGATTGTACGAATGACTTAATTTGAGTGACAGTTCCGATCAAAGAACATTTAAAAGCAGTCAAATTTAAATTTTCTCTCAATGTGTTAAAAAAAATTCTGGCATAATTTTAAGACGGCGTATATCCTTATTTCTTATTTAGGGAAAAAATACAAAAAATCTAGGTTCTTTATGAAATGTCTATACAAAAATAATTTAGCTTTACTATCGTATATCAAATTTGTAATTCAAAAAGTTTTCGACGAAATCTGAATAGCTTTTAAGAAGGAAAAAGCACAAATTTTACAGGAAAAATATTAATTTGAAAGGTCCTGTGGGATATGCTGATCTGGTTGCTTCACTTAAAAATTTTAAGGGCTTTTTTTTTAAAGATTTTAAGAGGTTTTTCATATTTTTAATAAATTTGAACCGAACGAAAGGTAATAATTTCAGACTCATGTTTAAATAAATCATTATAAAGTTTAAAAAGTATTCAATCTATACTTGAAGAAGAAATATTTCATATTTTCATTTTATTTATGATTACAAATAATTACTACAAAACAAAGAGAGTCTCATCGGGCAACATTGATCGTTTGTCTATGAATACAATTTCTTTATATGAGAAGAAGCCAAGGATACTTGATTATTCAAATGAGGTTAGCGGTATGTAAATTAGAACTTTAACATTAATTAAAATTACCAGCGAAAAGATGATTTTCAATCTGAGACCCAGCAATATTTTAAAATGCAATTAATAATTATTTTAAGAGGAAAAATAGTGAGTTGTAAATATTTTAGTAATCATGTTTTTAGGTTCAACTCCTGGCTGGGTAAAAGCGAAGATTTAAGTACAGAGATTTTCCACTCTAGCATGTAAGGACTCGCGTGAAGCGTGACGCTGTTTAACCTTGCCTTCATATACATAACATAATTAACGAGTATGATATTCGCATACTTAAAAATGCCTCCGCTAAGGTACAACTTATTATGAAGTTTAAGGTTTTCAAAAATATTTTCCAGATTTAAAAGATTCATTAAAATATTAAGCTCGTTACGAAATTAAAACACCTAATGAAGGATACCAAACAACAAGCCAATTCATGCATATAATGTAATTAAAAAAAAAGTTTAACATAAAATAGTTTATATTATTTTTTGACATCTCATCAAAGATGAAGAAGAATATGGAAGTCTGGGCATTTACGGGGCTTACGACCGTCATAGGCTGGTTTGAGTGATCACTTTACACACGTGTAACATAAATAAATAAATAAATGCCCAGACTTCCATATTCTTCTTCATCTTTGATGAGATGTCAAAAAATAATATGAAAATAACTCCTGTAATTGGAGATAATCCAGATTTTTTGAACAAGTATTTGGACACACTCAAAATGTTGTAAAATAGTTTAAATGAAAGTGTAGTTTAAAAATGATGATATGACAAATAAACGACAGGTGAATGTATCAGTTTCGTAAACTAGAATGGATTTATGATTACCAATAACACTTTTAAAGAGGTGCTAATCGTGTTATTAAATATGTTGCAATACGAATTGAGGAAAACTTAAATATTGCAAAACCTCTAAAATGAACATTTATAAGAGTTAACACTCAAACATTCTGTATCAAAATTAAAAGATTTTTTTTACGAATTTATAATTTTATTCATTCTCGGTCATTAAGAGCACGCACTGCGAACTTGTAAAAAATGTAGGTGGAGATTAGCATGATAACAATATCACGGCAGGTTTGTATTTACATAATAAAGGTACATCTTGAACGAAACAAAACAAAGAAAACATAACAAAGGTGAGTGATTCCACAATTATTGTTGTATTAAAAACATAAATTATTCAATACTAAATATAATAACTTACGAAAGTACTGCGAGATTTAAGATAGTAAAAATCCTTATATTAATATTTCCCATAATTATTTTCAATTACGTAGTCAAACGTTAACCTAAATAATAAAATGCTTATTTAAGTTTTTCGATCTACTACCTTTAAATTCTGATAGAAAAAAGAATAATTAACTTTTGAATTCTTTTAGAGTCGATTCTGGTAAATCAGTACACAACGGGTCCAGGATATTTTGCCAGAACTAAAAGGTCCCAACCCTTAACGAAAAATAAATAACAATAATTTTTTCCTTTTCCGTTGATTTATTAGTACAAAATCATTAATTGATAAAACGTTTAACTCTGAAGATAAATAAACAATGATTTTTAAATATATTTATGTATTAAATTTTTACATTTATAAATTCTTAAACGAAAATATATAATTGTATGAAAATAAAAATAAACCAAAAATCAAGTATAGATGTTCTTTGAAGGGTCAAATGTAGAAAACAATGAAGAAAAAATATTTTGCGTGATTCCATTAGTTGTTATTTGGGGTTGCTACCCAATGCCTAATAAAAATAACATTTAGGATTTTTTACGGTATGTGGAAGTTTTTGATAAGGGAATGTAATTAATTATAAGTATTTTAATGTTTTTAATGTTTTAGAATTTAATAAACCCTAATGATAACAAGGTTCTAGTCGAAACCGGTAGGTAAAAGTGTACTAATAATAAAAAAGTGGTTAAAACAAAGTTGTTTAATTTTATAAAATCGTTTAATTGTTTATAATTAAATAAGGTGATGAATTTGAAGGTTTTCTCGGGCTAAGCTGATGACACGCACAAAGTAAAAATATCGGCGTGTATCGTTTAACGTAAAAATAAAACGTGTGTTCAAATAAAACACTCTCTACTGAGTCAATAACTTCCGACACGGTAGACGGTCAATTCACGACTCCGTCATAATTATTCATTTCGGTGAACGAATGTGTTATATTTTCAAGGGCAGATGCACCTGGAAATCGGTGAGTAAACGTCGTTTATTTGTTTAGAAATGCAAAAAAAAGGTTCACAAACTGCAAAGTGAAGAAGCGCGGAGACACGTTAATAACTATAGCCTTGAGGCGTTTTCCTCTTAGCGAATAAGTATAATAGTCTGTTTATGCATACACACTTATGTACAATATGTTCATATTTGATATGCATGTATGAAGTTACACACTAACGTATAAAAATAAAAAGATTCAAACATAAAATTATTTCATAACATTAAATTTCGTTTAAAATTGACCTTAATATTTTTTTAAAGACTGATATTAATGGTGTAAAGTTGAAACATACAGATGTATACATCAATTTAATACACTTTTCATACTGTAAAATACAACTAAAAATACATAAAAAAACTGGGTATAAATATTTAAAGACAAAACTGAGAAAAATGTGATAAAAATGATACTTAATATTTGATTTACATTGGAAAAAAAACAAAAATTCAGATTTTCATTTACTTATTTTTGTAGTTATCAAATGAAACAAAAATTACGTAAAAAAGGATGCTTTGTTTCAAAAATATTTTTTTCGCCTACTGATATAATTTTTCTATGATTGAAAAGTTTTAATGAGTGAAATTTGACTATAAGCTGTAAATATAACAAATGTAGGACAATAGGAGAATTGCATTATCTCTTAGAGGCTAATTAATTTAAATGGATACTATTTGTTTTCAAATTGAAATGATTAAGTCACATAATTTTGCAAATCGTTAAAATCAGCAAATAATTTCATAAACAGTGTCTCAAATTAAACATTAATTTTCAAAGGTCAATACTTGCTAGTAATTGTGCTGTTAATGCAAATTAAATATTCATACATGCATACGTTACTATACGATGACGTGTGTATAAAATAACGTGGTATGCTATACTTAATGTTTGTATACTATGAATTGTAATTTATATTAAATATGAAAACGACCTTAATACTCATTACAAAGATGAATACTTATTATTAAATAGTTATTACGTCAAGATTCTTTTAATGATTCAATTTTATTTCAATTAAATTTTAAGTATTTAAAATAAGAAAAAAAAACTTCTTATAAAAGGTGTTCTTTAATTTATATATAAATAAATAACATTATTACGATAATAGTGAAAAAATATCAATAAATGGATTTTGCTACCAGTTATAAAAGTCAAACCGTAGTCGTAGAGACGAGGACTTTGGGTTTATGGTTACTATTCCTATGTTGTAGTATTATATAAAATGTATATAAAAGTTGGAAAAAGACGTAATATTCTTTGACATAAAAATATTTCTAATAGGTATTTATTTACAAAAAAAAAACTATCGCATTGTTTGGTAACTTGAAAAAAAAACGCGATACATACAATAATAATTAAATTGAATAATGCAGGAGAAAAGTGAATTTCTTTATTTGATCAAATTATCCATTACTTACTATATCTAAGAAAAAACTTGCTGCACCCAGTCACGCGTTCCTGTGACTTAGTCTGGTCAAATGAAAAATAACGAATAGAGAAAGCACACATTTCTAATATGTTTGAATTCACAATGCTTATAGTAAAATATAATTGATTTGCTTCTAATAAAACAATATTTTTTGATTAAAACAATAATGATTCGATAATGTTTAGTATTTCTTGGAAGTAAGCCCATATTTTACTTTCATAGGAAAATATTATATGAATCTAATTAGCATATAATTGATCCTATTCAGAGTTCAATAAAATGGAGCTTTATGGTAATCAGTATAATCCCATTCATTATAAATCGATCTGATATAACCCTTTGACAATAAACAAAATGGGTTTCTATTCAAGTTTGTTGATATATATCGAAACAACTGGCTGCTGATGTAAACAAAATAAACAAACAATAGAAATACAACGAGAAAAGTAAATGAACATGTTCGGCATCATTAATCACGTGGACGCAGAAATGGAAACTGTTTCATACGTGATCTGAACTGAACAAGATTAACATCACTGGTGTCGACATGTTTTGTCCAAACTTTGACAAGGAAATCAGAAACCCACAGATAGTACCGTGGAAATGCAATGCGGGTGTATTATATTGAGATTATTTACGAGCGCTGGTGCTCACGCCAAAATAGCGCACCTATAAAATAACTCTACATTACCAAACATTGAATACCATCGAGAAATTATTAAAAAGATGAATATTTATTAATAAAAAAAATATTTCATACGATACAAGATACAGAGTAGTTAAATAAAAGTAGACATAAAAAAGTAAAAGAGCTTTTTTTGTTGACGAAAAAAAACTGTTTAATTTGTTCTTTAAAAACCTGTTTGTTTTTTTATTGTTTTTTTTTTCAAAAATATTAGTAATGATAGTTTATAACCACTGACCAGGAGTTTTGTCTACCGACTTCGAGACATACCCGTCTCTTCGTCAGGACAATTAATACAACAGCATGCTGTTTCATGTAAAATGTGTAAAGCAGTAGGTAATTCTTGTCCAGTACGTAACGTTAACGTTCTTGATGGTAATTCTTGTTCAGTAGTAATTAATTGTTAAGATAATATTTTTCGACTTCGTGTATCATGTGTATCACTTCTCCAGTATGGCATTATTTTAGAAAAAAAATCAAGAAAAGCATTATTTTCAAAATCTCAAAGTAAAACTTTTCACCTGTAGATGAAAACATCTGTTAGTTTTCGAAAACAGTCGTGTGTAATGAAATAAAACTTATTAAGTGGTATTATACAAATATTTAATTAAAAAAAACAACATGTCATTCCAGAAAGTTAATGCCGAATCAATAAATAATATAAAAATACGTTTATTATTTATCACCCGTTTGCAATGTGATAAATTTATTGATCTCATAAACCGACACCATCAAAATTTAAGCAAACGAAATAATTCATCAAAGTGCTTTGTAAAGTCAATCTAGATTGTAGATAACAATCGACGGAACCATTAGCCAGTGAGCTTTTAGCTTTTATCACTGTGTGAAATATTCGTGTTGGGAGTCTTACTAACTGCACGACAAACTAAATGATTTATACCGCAGTCGCGTGTCTCATAATAAGCGAAATTGAGGCATAGATAGTGCTCGTAACTTGCTGCTAGTAGACACTAGGTCCTGGCGGTCCGTCACTAGCGCATCAGTAAGTGGATTAAATTAATCATCGAAGATTCATCATTTCAGGCATACTTAACCTAACGAAAAATGAAAACAAAAGACAAGTATAACGTTTAATACGTGATTTATATATTAAATGTGTAAAAATTCATAAAACACCGTAATCCATTCATAAAATGTAATTTTGTTTAAACTCAACTGAAGATAGGCATTTATACGCTTCAAGAACCGTGTGGGATAGGATAATGAAACATAATACGAAAGCACACTATCACAAAGTATAAAAATGCATCTTTTTCAAATGTGGAATGAAAAAAATAGAATGTTAGGTTATGTGAATAAATCCTCCCATGGTGAGATAATAATAAGAAAACATATCGTTGAGTGTTTCTGAGATTTAGTAAGAATATAATATGTATTTTCGTCAAGAGTGTTAAGTAAAAATAAAGGTACACATAACTTTTTCTCAGAAAAATTGAGCGAGATTTGTTTTTCAGTCTTGAACGTCGTTTATTTCTGGAAAAAATTTGGCGAAAAAATATTGATTTAAATAACCAGGTAAAAGATCAAAGTCAAACCACTGCGACTGCCTCACTATGTGACAAAATAGTGTTAGAAAAAAGGCAAAGGGAGACTTCTTTGAAAACAGCAACATAAAGGCGTAATAAAAGCGGAAGGCAATGATAAGTAACATGGCAAGAACGTTTCCCGTGAGGGTACGTAACTTTACTTTTGAAAACGTATTTTCAAAGGCAAGATTGGCTCCAGCCTAAAATATAAGGCTATTTCCATCAACTTTCACTAGTTCCCTACTACTTGCGATTCTCTCCATTCACCCTTATCTTACTCCCTTTCCCTTTCGTCTTCTTTAATAAATCGCCCGCCGGAATAAGCTATATACATACATACGTAATGTGTAACACGCAAAGTAGACTCTCAGTTTATCGGGTACAGTTTAACCGGGAAGTGGGTTAACCGGAATATTGCCTTGAACAACAAAATGATTGAATTTTGTAGGAAAAAATGTTTCAAGAACCAGTTACCCAAAAATTACCGAAGAAAACCACAAGTTTATGTTTGATATAATAAATTTGCAAATTCTACTAGTTTATAAAATATTATTTGTTTAATTATTGAAAAGTATTGTAAATAATATGACATAACATTTGTTTCAAAGTTTTATATTATTTGTGAATAAATGAAGCAATGTTTAATTTAATGGATTTTAAAAACAAAAAATCTAATTTAATTTCTTGATCTGGTATTATTACCATATTGTAGAACTCCTTATTGACGAACAATTATGAAATCTAATACTAAGTATATTTATATACATATGTAACATATATTAGGACCTGGTAATTGTAATCCTTGTTTTTGTTTAAAAATGCATTGAGAAAGGGAAACACTGGCGCGAGTGTAAAGAAATACATGTATTGTACATATGTAGAACTAAAAGATGAGTGTTTCATATTGGATGACGTACCTTAATATTCGTATCAATAAAAATATTAAAAATTCAATAAAAATGGTTTTCTTTTTCTCGGAAAACCCTATATATTCATAATATTTAAGTTAAATATAATTATGATTTACGTATAACATTTAGTTATTTATTTTATTCTTATGACTGAAAAATACCTTAAAGTGGTGTAGCTATATTTTTAATTCATGAATAACGTTCTATAATAATAACAGCAGTGCTATTTTCATGCAATGTGTAATACTAATAAAGGTTTGAATACCTTCAAATAATTGGGATTTGTTATTAGTAAGTAAAAATGGAAAGTTCAACAGAAGTTTAATCGTTTAATCCACATGCGAACATTCAAAAATACTTAATTAAACAAAGCACAATAAAATATTTGCAGGTGCCTTACAGTAAAACCAAGACATAAAAACTCTTGAAAAATGTATGAATCAAAGATAGCGTAATAAAAACGCGATTAAAGTTTTAAATTACAAACTAAGTACCCTTATAAACGTTGTTAGATGCTTATATGAGTACTTTGTAAACACGAAGACGAAAAAACGATTCACGATATAATGAAGCTGAGTGTGTGGATATATGTATAAAAAAATATATATATATATATATATATATATATATATATATATATATATATATATATATATATATATATATATATATATATATATATATATATATATACACTCACACACACATTGAAATATTATTTATTATAACCATGTGCTTAGAGCATAATTGTATCAATATTAAAACGTTAACTGTTTGAATGTAATATAAAAATGATGCACAAAATAATTTTTTGTTATAAGGGTGTATCCGGTTTCAAAATTGAAAAAAATGGATAAAAGAATTAAAGCTTATCGACGCATCGAGTCTGTAAAAATGATGATTTAGCTGTAATGAACCAACCCACGTCTGATTGGATCTGATTAATGGGATTGGCACACAATCAACCTTTCGATAATAAAAACATAAAACTCAATCTAATATCAATATTTTATACAACATGGATACGTAGGAGTTGAGTTCGAACCAAATGCCGATTAATGAAATAATCTTAGCCAAACGATAAACTAATCTACAAACTGATCACAAACGGTTTTTAAACACGCATTGTTCAGTTCAGATATATGGGAAGGGAGAGAGAATCCCGATAAAAATAGTGTGCAATAAGGTAATAAAAGAATGGCGATTGATAAAATGGGTATAATAAATAATTAACGATAAAATGGGGCGCGCTAATTGGACTATGCATACACATCTATAATAAATAAACACATCATGTATTGATCACCCTATTAAAAATACACCATCAACTCTACTGTTTTATTTCTTCTTATGAGGTTAGCAAATGATTACGACAAATAGAAAGCAAACCATATATATTTTAAGATATTAAAAATATATTTTATTATGATTCTTTAAAAATATACTATAAACTTGAATAATTCCGAGAAACTATAAATGTTATATTTTACGAAGTTAAGTATTTTAAGCGAAGTACTTCACAATAAAGCACATTTTTAACACATTAAAAAAAATACTGTTACACGCGTTCATTTCGTAAAAAAATATCACATGTAGTTTTACCAAAAGGGATAATGTTATAAAAGTAAGAAAAGAAAACATATCAATCGAAAAATGATAACGTTTTATTAACTGATTAACGAAATCAAACTAAATTATAATTTTAAGTACATACTTGCTATTTATATTGAATTATGCTCATAAAATGCAAAAATAAGCATACACTAAGAAAATAATATTAGAAGTAGGTGCTTTCGTATAAAACCATAAAAAAACACTGAAAAGATATTGAAAAAAAAAACATGTCAACAAATCACTAAAAAAAAGAAAATGTATTCAATCACTTAATTAGATTTAGTACTGATACTCTTATTTCTTGGTGAATCCTCATTTTATATAATAAAACAAAAACTACATATTTACATCTTTCCATTTTGATTTGTCATTGGTCAAATAAAATAAAAGTGGACAAAACTACATAGTTATTGTATTATTATATAAATAATTAAATGCATTTTCAATAATGATTCAGGGAAATCATCGCCCTAGTTTACATATGAGCATAAACAGTATAGTGTACTGCGGGTCAGACGAGAGATAATACAAGTACTCGTATCTGTTCAATGGCAAGTTTACAAAACGAAATTGGGAGTGGCACTTGCGGTGCGCAGCTTTGTTAAATATAAAAGTTAAATTATGTATTTGATTGTAGAGTCAGGGAACAATGTGGTCAGAGTATCATGAAGTCTCAGGTTGAATAAACAACCCGAGTCGGGCGCTCCGTGAACCCAGACGCTTTTGAAAATTTATTCCATAAAAATATCTAAACGTGAACTAAGGTATTTTTGCAAAGGCATGAAAACGCAGGCAAAAAAGATGTACAAATGTAACACTTTTACAGCTTGTAATAATAAAATAATATTCGGCTGATGAATAAACCGCTGCTTAAATGCCAAAGGGTCAAAACGCAAAAAAATCAATCTGTTTATTCCAAAAATGGCATCTAAATCTTCAACATTTTGTACCTAACCAGATTAATGTTAAATAAATATTAGAGTGAAAAAATCACTAGTGTTTATTTGACCCCCCTGGGAATCAAACCCGGGACCTCCAGTACGGTAGCCGATTGTGCTGACTATTACACTATAGAGGCGGCCATAGTGAAGAGTAATATAAAAAATCAATTGAACTAAATTCTAGCTTTGAGAGTAACATAATATTATAATCCGCCTGGCGTACGATCTCCGTTCGTAATAATACCAACATAATGGAGATTCCCTTTGACAAGTTACAGGGACGAAATCTTAGTCGACTGCCTAATCCATTATGGTGATGATTTGGTCTGGCTGGGTAAGGTTAATTGGATACGATGGATTCTGAGAATGAGATGCGATGATCATATTAATAGGGCCTACTGACATATCATAACAAGATTTGCTAAATTAACCGAGACATTTGACGCAAAGTAACTGAAGCGTCGAGTTAATTAAAATATATCTCATATATCGAACTGATAGAAATAAATTAAATTGTTAACGAATTGAAATAACTTTGTTAATTACCTCCCAACTTAATAATTTACACAACACGTGTTGTAATGATGAAATACCACATAAGGGAAAAGTTTTAGCGTTATAAAAAAAACACATTTTGAATAAATACAACGTATAATATTTCCAACGACACCAGTGTTGACTTGAATACCTTACTTATATTATAAACAATGTATGTACAAAATGTGTTAAAAACTTATATAGTGTTGTAGTATGAACCGCTTCTTAGACTTATTTTGTGAATTTATTTATTCAAAATATTTACAGAGGAATACAACAGGATAGTTACACAGGAAAATTTGCAGGGAAAGTTGATAAAAAAATAGAATAGATATCCATTTCAATTATAAAATTATAATATACACATCTGAGCATATATTTCTTGGCATATTTTATAGCGCGAGCAACATCAACAATAACAACATTAAATGAATTGTATGAATAGTAATATAATTTATTGAGGTTAAAATAACTAAGTTATACGTGTAATGTATGTTATATCTGCGATATTTAAACTTAATGGAAAAATAACAATATCTTCTTAATCTCAGTTTAATGAAAGTAAGTCAATAACTACTTATACCTTACATATTTGAGTCTTGAAAACATTCAAAATAACTAAATGAAAATTATACAAAACTATTTGCCTGTTTAAACCTTAGTCATAAATAATATATCCTCGGAGGTTTTACCGTTTACAACGTTATGAGGTACAAATAGTGGATGCTGTAACAATATCATGTATAAGAATGAACGAATAATATCGTGAGATTTGAAACATATGCATTTGGGTTGTTGTGGATATGTCAACAATTGTGTGAGACAAGAAATGAGTTTTAGCGATTGCAAAAAGGTTGAGGCTATGAAAAACGCATCACCCCCTTACAAAAAATATAAGCAGAAAGCATAAAAATCCTTAAAGAACCCTTATAAAAAGATAAAAATAAAAGTTTATCAACAATTGTGTGCTTAAAATAAGACATTTAAATAGCGCTTATGGGTTTGTAAAGCTGTTATCCAGTCATATCATATCTAGTATATACTCTATGTTCTACAAATACGTAAGTTGTCAAAATCAAGTAAGATAGACTGTCGATGGTTGATTTTTGATGCTGTGGTAGGGAGAGTTAAGGCAAAGATTGTTAATAGAAGATTGAATGGTAGTTTGAACATCGGGTCTGGTATTATTTCGTATAAGCACAATGGAGGTGTATTTTTGCCAATGGCATCAATCGGCCCTACGGACAGATATTCGGTAGGCGTGGTTCGACACTTTAAATATAATTCGCCAACCATCACGCCTGCTGAGGTTCCACAACTAGCCTTTTGAGCTGAATGTAATAGCGTCGGTTGGCCACCGACATTTGGATCAAATTCGTTTGCTCAAAACTATTTGACTGTATAACCTCGAACTGAGAAGGTCGAACGCGCGATAAGTCAATTATATATTGTTAAACTTAGGTTCTAATCAGATATCATCTATCAGCCGAGCCACACTATGTTGGAGGGAACCGAAGTTGATTGTGAACTAAATAAGTAATGAAGGTAAGAATTCATCTATTATAGGACGAAATTCACAGTGAACTTTACTATTTCGTTCTACATATTTTCAAACGTTGACAGCCGACATGGATTTATTTTATCGGGTTTCACTTATTGTTGCTCTGTGAATACATTGATTGAAATATTCTTTAAATTGAATAATATTTGTTATAATGAATTTATATTAAAAAAAAAATACATGACACCAACAAGATAAGTTGCTAAATTCAAATGATAATATTTTAAAGTCATTTCAGATAAAATTTTATTATTGAAAAACAAAAATAAAATATTACCGCAAAAGGTAATGCATATAATTATTATTCTTGTTTTTTTATTACTGACTGATCAGAAAAGGGGAAAATTTCCAATTGTGTACAGATTCACGACCTTTCCATGACGTGGCGAGATTTCGGCAAGCAGTGTCGGAATCGATATCGAGATGTCTGGAGCATTCATCACATGATGCGGGGTATAATTAGTTGGCCAAATTACAAACGCCCATTGGAGGTGCGGACCTGGGATCGAGTCCTCTAGGGGGACCTGTTATTACGGGACAAACGGTAATTACTGGGTTGACTGAGTACGAGAACCGATTACCATATTTTGCACCCTTTTGGGGAAAAAAGATGAGTACAAAATGAAAATCCTCCCGACAAAAACACCTTATTAAAATTATAAAATTAAAACGTATTTTTATTACGGGCTTACCGTTAGTTACACTTCTGCGTAAAAGGTTTAACGTGGTTTTCCATATCGAAAAATCACAATTTTTTATGAGAAAATTTAAAAGATGAAATTCACACAATATTTCCATAAAAAAATAGGGAAACGAAAAAATACTTCATGACTTTCGCGATTTTTGTTGTACTCAAAGAGACTTTACTTTTTATGTTTGAATATGTTTTCGTATTTAATAGATTTGCGCATTCGACAAAAATATATCATGTCATGGGTTTCATTTATATGCGAGTAAACAAAAAACCGAAAAACAAAGTGTGTTATATGCATACAGGAAAAACTAATTACTGACAATAATTATCGATCCAAACACGATTTATCAACAATTTTCCGTTGATGTCTGACCAGCGGCAGCGCACGATTTTTTGGGTAGGAACATGCTAAATTGGAATATTCTACATTGACTAGTGATAGTTCTACAAAAGTGGCGATTAGACTTATCTGAATATTTAAGCATTTTTTCAATCTTTTTAGTTCACGCATCACATAACTTGTTGACATGATATTCGATATAAAAATATCATATTGAAGCGTAAAACCAATTTTTATTTCCTATCGTATTTAACATGAAAACGTTTCAAAAAAATATTGAAGAAAAAAATTAGGAAAAAAAACTCTACCATTAAATACTGATATCAATATTGAATCTATAATTTTTTATCGGACCGTTAAAGAAACCATAAGAATGAAGGCGTAAAACGATGAACATAATATTTTAGAAGAGATCCGAAAGTTTCTCAGGCATATTCTTCAAAGTAAGATTATTCTTAGTACAAAAGTTTAGGACGGATCTAGTAAACGAGATTTTATACATTCGGATCATAGAGAGATCAAAACAGGGGTTAATAGCTATTCCTACAACCGTTTGCACGGTAATGGCATCGTATTATGAAACTTACCTCATATCTTAAACTTGGAAAATAAGTTTTAGTATCGGAACACGAACAGCATAAGAATTTTCCCGAAATAGCCGATATGATCGATCGAGATTGGGTTAATATTATAACGACGATTTAATTTGCTTGCCCCCCTCGTATGGCAGTGAGCATATTTGACAGTTTGATTCTCTCACAGATGAAAATAAGCAGTAAATTCTTGATAAAAAAAAAAAAAATTGTAACCTGTGGCTAAGTAACTAAAGACTGGGTATCAAAATGCAAAAAACGGATAGTGTTGTAGTAAATTATTATAGATACCGAACAAAACATGATTTTTTGTGACAGCTGTGAAACCATGCGAGGGCATTATAAAACAAATACCATATACGCGTTGTTGTATAAAAATTGTATAAAGCCAGCATTAAAACTAGATTCTGTTATTATATTCAAATAAAAAAAAGGTTTATAATAATTTCACGGAACCTATGACCCCCTGTCAGCATTTTTATTTAGATTTAACGAAACTTTAATATATACTTAAAATTGCAAATGTACTAACGTTCTAATAACATCATTTATAAGGCAGCAATTATTGTAAGTAAAACAAAGTGAAAGTATCGAAAGCATTTTTTTTTGTATCGGTAATATGCAACTCATCTTCGGTGGATCTTGAGAAATTTTACGTAACACTAGCTTTACCAACTAATAATGAAGAATTGTCTATGAAACACACACACATATATATATATATATATATATATATATATATATATATATATATATATATATATATATATATATATAATCTAAAACTATGAGTTTGCCATATGTATTAATGTTTAGAAATTGTATTATGTTGTACTTAAAAATGTAACTATTTTAAATAAATAAAAAAAAAAAAAAAAAAATATATATATATATATATATATATATATATATATATATATATATATATATATATATATATATATATATATATATATATATATATATATAATACGCAAAGCTGGAGGTTTTTCAGAAGGAAGCCTTTTCAAGTGTATATTTGCAATAGTATAAGTGTCCACATCACGCATGTAGGTACACCGACATACGCCTCGAGCTATCATTGCACAATGAAACTCCTGAGATGCATGAGTACTTATTGTAAGTATAGTAATATCAATTTAAGCTGTACAAGTTTTCATCATCATCCGTTGCTATTCCGCGCGATCCGTTATTTTTAAACCTGTGGCAACAGTTTTATTTGAAAACCTCAGTTCAGTAGCAGTCGTTTGAACAAATGTATAAGATGATTTCAAAGGTATTTGAAAGGGATTCAATGAAATAAATAAGATGACGCAAGAAGAAGTAATAAAAAAATGTTGACGTCATGCGAAATCACGACATTTTACATAGTAATACATTAGTTTAATTAAGTTTGCATACATTTTAAAAGCATGTATCGAATATCCACCACACATTTATTAAAATAATGATCACATTCGACATTAAGATTCTGTAAATTCACATAAAGTTCGACCAAATTACCATTTTCAGCACTATAAAATCTTCATATATATATTTTTTCATTTTCAAGATAATTATAACTCATGATAAAGTATTATAAAACCTGTACATAAGCTTGTGCGAGTATGGATATACACCTCAGTGCCTCAGTCATAGCTGTCATTTTATTTTTCCTATATACCGCTCATCCTCCATTTATTTTTGTTACAAAGCAGTAGGTAACGTGCCCTAGAGGAAGAGGAAGGTGCCCTATGTTTTGACAAAAATAAAGTTCGATATACTAATATTATCAGTAACATTTTTTTTATCCATCAGATGCTGGATTTTTCAACCTACGAATAATATCGTGGGTTTATGTATAAAAAAAAGTTAAAATAATATACTTTTGTCTGAATCAGAATGTCCTCACCACGCTATAATAGTAAAGTTTAATGAGCATTTTCAGCATGAGATAAACGATTCAACAGTTCAACAGTTGAGATGATGTGGGCACATAGGACTAAGAAAACCTGAACATATTGTAAACCAGGCGATCGCCATGGATCTTCCTCGAAAGACATCTAGAGGAAGACCAAAAAATTCATGGATGCTACAGAAAGATGATTCGATACAGCATGATTCGAAGGTATGACCTGCGTGACGTTGTATATGATAGAAAGACTTACAATCTGAGGACGAAGAGAGATGGCCCAACAGTCTAGAAAGACGATAAGTTGTGATGTAGCCAGGAAGAAAAAGAATAAAAAAATTACATGAATTATTATTTGTTGACACAGCGTGCATGTTCAAAATTCCGCAAATCGGCAACACAATTACACATACGTGAGTGTGCGAGCTATGCCATGTGTTAAGTAAGAGTACCATATGAACATGGCTCAGATTCGCTAGAATTGTTGTGAACCACTTAGCGACAGGTCTTTTCCACTTAAAGGTAACAACAACAAGAACTGTTGAACGACTCTCGCTTTCTTCGAGTTGACCCGTTCCGGTATCCCTGCTCGATCTCGGTTAAACGGTCCGGTTACCGAGCAACTACTTGTATTTAAATATGACGTACTGCACACACCGGCTTAAGTAAAGTGCAATTTGCTTGTACTGCGCAATGTGTAATGATAAGTGCGTGGGACAGAAAGTGCGACGGAATTATAAGGCACAGGGTTTAAAAGTAAAAACTTTAAAAAAATGTGAAGTACCACATATTTGCGATCGATGATTTCAGGAGTTTTATAGTCAGGGACAAAACTAGGCTCGGATATACCATATATTAATTTCAAAGTGTTCATTTAAATTATAATATTTTAATCATCAATGTAATATTTATTA
This sequence comes from Brachycentrus maculatus, assembly GCF_059751285.1. Lineage (NCBI taxonomy): Eukaryota > Metazoa > Arthropoda > Insecta > Trichoptera > Brachycentridae > Brachycentrus > Brachycentrus maculatus. The sequence continues at coordinate 1,174,317 of NW_028280764.1, forward strand.
TTAAAGTAAAAGGTTAAAAAAGTATTCTTATAGTTGTAATATTATATATTGAATACCTGCATATTGGCCAAAAATATTTCATGACACGATAAATTATTAAAAAAAACATGAGCAAAAAAACTTCATTCTTTGATACAAAATATTGTGATTAAAAAAAAAATATGTTAATATAAAGGGAATTGCCAGCAATTTTTTTTTAGTTTGAGAAATAGATAAATAAAAAGAGTCAAACTATTTCAATTTTTTCTAGAAACAATGGCAAATATTCACAAAAAACGACCTAAGACTAAATGTACGTTTTATATTATTAAAATTCACGATATAAATAAATTCATAACATGAATTAGTTGGAAATTTAAAAAAATATGCTTTTATGATAATTTTTTATGTAGGTACATATCTTTACATCACCTATCTAACAATATAAAAAAACAATGTTAAAAACGACGTTTAGCTAAATGTCCGTTCTTTATTACTTATATTCAAAATTTAAATGTCACTTTTAAGTAAATATACATATTTTTTGAAAAAAAAGAGTTAAATAATAAAAAGGTCGATTCTTTTTAAAATAAAATGATAATATTATTTTTTTCTATCTCATCAAAGATGAAGAAGAATATGGAAGTCTGGGCATTTACGGGGATGACGACCGTCATAGGCTGGTTTAAGTGATCACTTTACACACGTGTAACATTCACCAATTCTACCCACTATTGACAACCACACTACTCAAATACTTGGAAGTTCTATATACATGAACCAATTTAGAAACCTTGTTCTTGAATCACTAGAACTTCACTAGAGACATCTATTGGTGAGATGTAAAGAAGCTTTTTACTAAGCAGAAACTCTTATATTAGTATGTGAGGTCCGAATCCTGGATTATAATCACACACATGAGAAACGCCAGAAAATACCATTTTCATAAAAAAATGAGAAATTTAATAACAAATGCATTTCTCTTCTTGAAATGGAAACCAAACAAACTAGGGTTGCAAGTATTAAAAGTATAAAAGTAATTTTTAAAACTCAAGTACCTACACAATATATTTTGGTTATCCTTTGGCGAGTTTATATTTATTGGTGACTTACGTCACCGAAAACAGCATAAAGGATAACAAGTGCGTCAACAACGATAACTATCATACATTATACACATAATGTAAATTAATTGTGTTCGATTGTTAATGAGTAAATTATATAAATCAATTATACCAAATCTTGTAGAACTCCCATTTTAATTTATATATTAAATGTTAAATCAAACACTGATTTTTTTATGTTTAGCAGACTAAAAAAAATCAGTGTTCGATTTAACATTTAATACATAAAAGAAAAGATAATTACTAAGGGTTTATGAAAGTGGAATACTTAGCTTCTAAAGTGCATTACTTCGTGGCTTTGCTATACACATGATCATGAAAAATGAAATATATATTAAAGTAACGATGATTACATGAAATTAAATTAACCCGTAATAAGAAAAACGTTGCCTTTTTACTTATATTTCACTAAGGATTATAGTACTAAATAAACGATTATGTTTTAAGTTGCGCCATTAATAGTAAAAATGCTATTTTATGTAATAATAAAACATTTGTAATTTGTTAGTCAGCATAAGGATTTAGCATGATTTTCCTTATAAGCGATTAAAGAATGAATTACATATTACACAAATTAAGGTTTTTATTAGGTTTAAGTTTCTGTTGCCTATTTAAAAGTTAATTTATGGCCCATATAATCGATTTCATGAGCTACATATAAAGCTGGAAAAGAGCATCAATCTATTGTCGGTAAACATAAAAAAGCTTAGCTATTTAGCCGAGCTATAGCTATATATGGCTACATTATAATATCAATGTTGGATAGCTTTTTTTTTACATATAATAAACAAGTCTTCATAAATTAAAAACACCATATATCTTCACAAACATATATTTTTAAAACAATAATATTTGAGTACTTTATTGCGTTTACACCATCTCACGTGTGTATAAATATGTATGTATAAATATTCGTAAATAAAATATACTATATCAAACCGAGGGCGAGGGCTGAAATTATTAGTGTCAAACATATGAACTCTGATTGGCTAAATAATGTTGATTACGAGAACATTCATAGCGCTGCCAAATATTATGCATTAATATTTCTTAATATCATTGATGTATTATCACACATACAATTCAAAAACCCTGGTTTATTGGGATATGTTGTGTGCATGTTAGCTGTACTGCATAAATGATATCAAATTACAAAGCGCTGGCACTTCGTCAAGGGATTTGATTATCAATCTAATAATATTATAAAATGAGAATATGTATCTACTATCGCGTTCAAATGTTGTCAAGATTAGTTACATACTGTCGGGTGAACACGGACGTGAAGTAACACTGAAGCAATGCAGACAAACGCAACTTGGCGGATTGCACAAATCACGTCGCCAACTTCAGACCCAAGTCAAATGACACCTTAATTAATGCCCCTACTAGAATTTGCGTATGCTCATTAAATCGAATAAAACAATATTCCTTATGCACGTGGAATATTCTCATGTTAGGTTTTGGAACAAATATGTACTTATAATAAATTAATGCCAATTTGTACAAACATAACTTTTTGTAAAAAGATATCGGTTTCTTAGCGCAAACGTAGACTACGTTATTGCATTCGTTCCAGGATAAAAAAAAATCAATGAAAATCATAAGGATAAAACAATATGAAGTTTTTGTGTTTGTTCTTCAATGTGAAAAAAAGATATCTTATCTTACTTCAAACTATTGAAAAAAATAATTTTTATAAAAAAAGAAAAAAAGCTTAAATGCAAATAAGATGATTATCTACTGTAATTGGTAAATTGTATGCTTTAACGTCCATAGAAACCAAAAGATTATTTTGAAAATTGTTAATACATTGAATTTTCAAACATGTACAAACTCGTCTAGCTTAATAACACAAATTAATGACGCACAATCTTGATAAAAGTTACTATCCATACTCATTCGCTTACTTAAAATCACCTAGAAGTATTTAAAATATACGGAATATCTACCAAAATTTACATATGTATACAAAAAAGTTCAATAAGAAAGCGATTTGGCGATGAAAGTATTAATCAGCAGAGTGAAATAATAAGTGTACACAAACATCAATTAATTGAAACCACGCAAATTGCAGTTTCATTAATTTTGCTCATAGGTTTGAAAGGTTGAAATTGTATTTAAAAAAAGTAACTTGAGTGAAAAGAGGTCATTAAAAATAATTACGGCTTTACAACATTTTGAGTGAGTCCAAATACTTGTTCACAAAATCTGGATTATCTCCAATTACAGGAGTTATTTTCATATAATTGTAATTGGAGATAATCGGGATTTTGTGAACAAGTATTTGGACTCACTCAAAATGTTGTAAATAAATTATCTGGTCAAATTATAAGCTTAAAAAAAATAATAAAAATGAAAATGGTATTTTCTGGCGTTTCTCATGTGTGTAATTATAATCCAGGATTCGGACCTCACATACTAATATAAGAGTTTCTTCTTAGTAAAAAAGCTTCTTTACATCTCACCAATAGATGTCTCTAGTGAAGTTCTAGTGATTCAAGAACAAGGTTTCTAAATTGGTTCATATATATAGAACTTCCAAGAATTTGAGTAGTGTGGTTGTCAATAATGGGTAGAATTGGTGAATGTTACACGTGTGTAAAGTGGCCACATAAACCAGCCGATGACGGTCGTCAGCCCCGTAAATGCCCAGACTTCCATATTCTTCTTCATCTTTGATGAGATGTCAAAAAATAATATAATTACGGCTCTTTGAAAAGAACTAAATTAACTGAAAAAGCAAAAATAAAACGAATAACTAAGTTCCATATTGTAAAAATCGACGGTAAATTCGGCTCCATCAACAACCTGTATATTCATCCCCGATCAACAAAGAAATCTTGTTGCTAGGCCTTATTTCATCGGAAAAGTATGCTTTCTAGTCGTGTATGTAGTATAGTGAGTCGAGGGAATATAAGAAATATTGCCCCCATGGAGACACTAAATAACTTCATGTCGGCCGTGATAAGAGCTAAATTGGTTCTGGTGTTATATTATTTTTCCACTTTTGTTTTCAAATTCAATTTTCTCCGGGCATAAAGAGAAAAAATCCATTCAAAATATATTGAGGACATATTCTCAAGAAAGTTATTTCATTATATACACAAAGATAAAGAAAGTGATGATTTTGAAAAAAATATAAATATAGGTAAAAAAAAAGGATTTAAGAATATTTTTCAAATAATTGAAAAACGGTTTAAATTCACATTTTGATACACGAATAGCTTCAGAAGTGAATTTATCTTTGTTTAAATCTAGACCGTAGGCGATATTTTCCATAATTCAGATAGTAACGATATCTAACTTAACCTTATTGAGATTAAACACATTCTTTAAATATCCAAAAAGACATAATGATTATGTTAATTTTATTTAAAAATTATAAATAAAATTAAGGTTATTATTTTTCTACTTAATATCATGTGATTAGCATATATGAATTTAATACTAAATATTGAAATACATATGTACCAATCAAATGAGCTCTAAAAAATAATTCATGTACTTTACACAGCAATATTGCATACAATTTAAGTTTATTTGAAATGCTTTCCATTTACTTGATTGACATTTTCGTAAATTAATGGAAAACATTTAATTTCAATTTTTTACCACGATTATTTTTAATATAAACATGAAAATTTAAGCATATTATTAAAATATGTACTGTACTGAATATATACAAAATCAGTTCAGTTCTATTTAGTGTCAAAAAACAGCGTTTATTATAGTTAATAATACAAAATGTTCTGTTTGCAACAGTGAAAAAGGCTAACATAATTACGGAATTTTTATGAAAATACAAATATTTTAAAATTTGAAAAAAAAAAAATTGGAATGTATTAAAAATGTTAATGTCAATTCCATACGGATAAGATAATATTAAATGTACACAATAAGTAGTGAATATCGATAAGAAAAATGGCATCCCATAGTAAGTCATTAAGTGAAAACAAAATTCTCAATAGTGTTACGCGGGAAACTGAACAAGTCCTCCTATACATGGTAACTTGGACTGGAGGCAGATGTCCAATGCACGAATAATGATGTTCTAAAAACTGGTTTAGTTGAAAGATTAATTTTCTTGTTATATTATGTACCTACCATGTTCAAGCACCGCACTGCAGAGAGAAAAATAGAGATGCTGATTTCAGCCGCGTTATCAAATTACTAAAAACGGTCAAACGTAATACCATCAATTACTAAACTGAATAAACGTCGCGTTAATCAATCTCGGCGTATATAGAGAACAAGGCACCATTAATCTAATAAGGGTAATGATTGCAGTTGCGTGACAATAAATATAAACCAAGATGCTATCGAGCAGTTACCCTTGGTAGCTATGTAAAATGACATCAATGCTGTAACCGGATTCTTATTTTGTCATGCACTCCGTGGACTAACCAATAAAGGCTTCTAACAGCTCACATCACAGAAGTACACTTTATGCGATTATCTTTGCACATTTCATATATAAATCCATATACCGGTTTATCGATAAACAACGAAAAATAAAAGAAGACGCGGTTTGAATAATATATCAATAATTTAAAAACGTGACTCTAAGAACACGAAAAGACAAGCAATCCTTTTAATGATGACGATGTTAATTAATTATCCTTCAAAAATAGGTATTTGTTAGCAACCGATTTTAATGAAAAAAATATCAGTTGCTTATTCCCAATTATATATATATATATATATATATATATATATATATATATATATATATATATATATATATATATATATATATATATATATATATATATATATATATATATATATATATATATATATATATATATATATATATATATATATATATATATATATATATATATATATATATATATATATATATATATATATATATATATATATATATATATTTAAATATAAACATATATTTATTTACAAAATTGTATTCATGTGGGGTCTAAGAAAATTATCCGGAGAGTTGTATAAAAGGGTATTGCTATAAGTTCACATTAAGAACACTACAGAGCAATCATGGAACGGTCAATAAAGACACACAATTTACACAATCTTATGGTAAAACCTCACGTAATCGCAATGATCAGTGATATGGCTGAGTTATTATGACAGTTACGTATAATCGTAAACATAAGCACAATTCTTCTGAGTCACCGTCTCGCGGTGGATCAACTCACAAAAGGTTGAGTTGGGAAACGTACCTATCCGTCGAATGAAAATGAAAGGTTGATGTTGTTATTAGAATATGTCGGAGCATTCTTTGTGGCGTGCTGTCCGCCCGTAACAAGGGTTATGAATGACCCCATTTAGTGATTGGTTCAGTCGATCAAGCGACGAGGGGATAAATCTTATTTTGCATTCGATTGAATATTCATGCCAAATAGAATAGACCTCGTGATCAATTTGTGACATTGCCCCGATTGGAAGCCGATTAAGACGCGAGTCAAGCGCAATGTCCAAATTTTCAATGTCACTGACATTCTGTTTCACTTTTGGTTTCATAATCACGTAACCGAATCGCCTTCATTCGCCGTCGGAAAGTGATCGTGAAACGGCGTCGAGAAACGAAGGGATATTAGGGACTGTTTCCTTCGGAGCCAAAGTGATAAATTTTAATACACTTTGAAAATAAAGGCTCCGAGTTATTTTAATGAATGGGCGCGAACATCAAAACAAAATTTTGCTTAAAGAACACAATGGAAACCAATTTAAACAATGGCGCATTTCTGCTTAGAAGGACAAACGATTCGGGCATAAAGGATTTTAAATAACACAAAAGGTAAACACGTCGGTTTGGCCGTTTAAAATTAATTAGGAAAAAGTTCAAAGACAATGCGATAATTAAACTTATAATCACATGTAATAAAAAGGAAAATATTATTGTATTATAATACAAATATGGACCCTATAGCGTATTGGCAAAAAAAATCCTGAGTTCAAATGCTTACCTAAATAAAGTTTATTTTTTACAATTAAATAAAAAATATAAATACATATTTATATATATATATATATATATATATATATATATATATATATATATATATATATATATATATATATATATATATATATATATATATATATATATATATATATATACACACGAGTATATATGACGTAAAATTTTAGTTAATTTTCTGAAAACAAATAAATAAAAACCTACCGGTATTCTCCAACTGATAAAAAAATGCTTTAAATTAAACTAACCTTCCTTCCTTGAAACAGCAATAGGTAATACATTGTTAGATGTTCACGATAATTACGCAATCATCCTCTCAAAAATACTAACTAACAATCTGTTATTAATTTAGTTTATTATAATTAATCAATAGATCGGCGAACAAGATTGCATGTTGAAAATGAAGAAAATAATGATATGCATCTTATAAAATCTAATACATCTTGGAAATTATACGATGACGAAGAACAAAAAAATTAATAAATAAACTCTTGGATAGATGCTGCGAATTAAATGCTTTAGCCAGTGGAAATCAACTTCACTTTAACAGAGTAATTGTTACAATATTTGGCCATTTGGTGTCAAGATATGAGAAAAATAAATTATTTTATTTTTACTTAAATAAAGAAATATAAACTGGTTTTATCAACTGATAAGGAAAGTACTAATCTTAAAAAGAAAAAAGTGTTATTCGCATCAAAACTGACAATAAAAATGAATTTTATAATTGAAAGATTTTCTCGCTTCCATGTTCAAATACCTGTTTTTCCGTCAGCAAGTTGCCCTCTTTAAAATATTTGATCAAACAAACATTTTTTATGGTCCTATCTCTTTTAAGAAAATAAGAAACAAAAAATTTAAATATTTTTCTTCTCCTGAACTATTAAAACAACTTCAAAGATATAAGATAAACAAAATTAACTATCGGTATACCTGATCGAAGGATAAACATTTTGGATGCGCAAAAAAACGAGAATAATTTCAAGCTTTAATATGAACGAACAAGTTTGGTCAAATATGTAAATATTTTCTTGGAGGGAAGGCAATAAAGATACTTCTTTTTATTCAGTATCTGTGTCTAGCTTTTTTGAAGATATTTTTGACATTGAGATATTATATTTACGAAAATAAGCTAAGTTGAAAAAAGTTTTTGCATGGGCACCAATTAATGCGGAGGATCTCTTTTGCAATAATCGTTTGTACGAGGAAATAAATTAAACACAATGCTGTTTTTTTTAGGAGTTAACGAATAATATAAACAGTTCATTCTTTGTTTTTATTAATTATATATTTTTATTTCATAAATTTCTTTAAAAAAGAATAGGGAAGACAGAGGGAATAGAACTCCACATCAATCTGTCTTTGCAAACAATCTTTGCCTCTTCGATGAAATGTAAAACATTATTTTAAAATTCTTTCAAAAAGAACAAATGATTTTACATTAAAGCAATTACGAGATATACGGTAAAAATAAAATTTGCTGAATTAGAAAATAAATAAAGACATTAATATATTTATATGGGTATAGAGGTTATTGCTTATTAAATATCCACACATATTGGATTTTTACCTTTCTGGGTGGTGTATGTCTTAGGTGCGGTTGGGGCTGCTGCGGCGCCAGAGGCGGGCGGCAGGCGGCGTGCGGGGGCGGAGGCGGCAGGTGGTGGGTCAGGAAGCCTCCAGCCAGGGCCAGGGGGCTGCCCAGCCCGCCCAGGGCCCCCAGCCCGCCCAGCAGAGGGGGCAGCAGGCGCCCCCCGCCCGCTGCTCCCGGGACGGCCATCATCTTCTGGAGGGGCACGCCCCACGGAAGGTACCAGGCGCCCCCGTGGTGCTGCATCCCCACGGAATAGAGTGGCTCCATAACGAAGAGTTTAAGAACTCGGTCAAATAATTTTTACACTTGGTCACAGTCGAACAAACTTCTAGTATAAATTTATTCAAATATTTAAATTACACTTTTTTTAGATTGTTTTGATGTTCAGACAGGTCTATACCTTTTCATACAGTCTTACTTCTCAGTAAACACAAACTAAAATTGTCCACAATTTTTTTATACGTTTGAAATGTTTTGTTGTCTTTAATTAAAATCACTTTTGGTCGATGAATTATTAATTTCATATGATCACTTCGAAAATGTCATTTTCATTATAAGTACAGGATGTACTGTACGATCGAACACAAAATCTTGAAAGTGAAATTAATTATTCGAGAAACAAAAAGCTTCTGTCACATTGTTTTCACAGCGGTAAAAGTCAGCATGATATTAGTAATTTACGATTTAATAAAAATTAAATGTCAAAAACCAACAAGTGCCTGCTATCGAAGTTCGTTATCTGAACTCATCATAACTACAATTTATAACTTGGTCGTCCTTGAAATAAGTTCAGATTCCTATTTTGGTTGGATTCTTCTTCACAAAAGATAATACACACTGCTTCAGTCAACTTAATAAATGGAGTTCGTTTAAAAGTCTAGCTGAGGGGGAAAAAAACAAATTTATGGATATTCATAAGGCAAAAAGAACATCGCTGTGACGTAATGTAATCGGGTTTCGGAGTCCACGTCGTAGCAAAAAAACCTGTTCTTTTAAAAATCGATGTTGGAAAAATGATAATTTTTAACCTCTATCAATCATTCAATACATCAAATAATAGGCAATCCCATTCGCAACGTGCAATTTTCAGTCTCAGACGTAACAATTCAATATAACAATTTAGTTTCCCATAAGAGAAGCGTAATAAAAACTACACAATTAAAATATATTTCAATCGTTAGACCTTCGTATTTTAACTTACAAAAAAACGCTAAGAAAAGCAAGGTTAATTTTAATTAGACGTTAGGAAGACGAAAACAAACTAGGAATGGGTATTATGGAATCGCAGAAGGCCATCATTCATTGAGAATTATGACAGAAAGGCGATAAACTTGAATGAGGTGATCGTGAATACGATCTTCAAAATAAATGTTCTGTAGACGGAACCAGTTAGACCTGATCTTTGCGTCAACGAACAGTGGCGGAATTCTCTAACGCTCGAGAAGCTTAGCCCCGAAAATCGAGTAGACTAACTTCAAAAACAATGGAGTGAGGATGGCGTTGTTGAAAAAAATAGGTACGCATGAACATGTGCTAAAGGCATGTTTATAACATTATGCGAATTAAGAGAACTATATATAAATAGGTTTAATAGTTTGCGCATCTTAAAAAGACACGCATACTTATATATTGAATATATTTATTTTAAATAAACAATATTTTTTATTAACAAAACCTAAGTTCATTGATAAAAACTTTATTTCAAGCCGTAAATAAACAAAAAAAAACTTGATTTGCAGAATTCTAGTAACCAATAAAAACAGGTAAAACAATCTGTTTCACAGTTCATACGACTTTCCAACATATATACTATATCTAAGTACCTCATCCAAAATGCATACCCACACCGAATAATTGTAAAGAAGAATGAATGATAACTTGAATTAAAACGTAAGTCATAATTGATGAAACATAAGTCAGGTTTCATCACGGAAGAACGGAATAAAAATAAAAGATTTAATTATTGACATAACATTTGTCAATGACCGTCGCAAGGTACTTAAACCGTGAAATATTTCGGCTTCCGAAAATTGGGCAACAATTGCGATGCCTCCGTAACATATATTACTTTGACGGAAACTAGTTTCGATGCGATAACATTACTCAACAAGCCTGCAGCCTAAATATTATTTATCTTGAGATGTTGGTAAGTACTTTCACTTGGGCGATCACATGTATCATCTTTTATATGTGGAACTTTACTGGTGTTTTTTATCAAGCCAAAATAAGTGTTTATATTTGGTAACCACTTTTTAGAGATATATTAAATTAGAACATAGTTTTTTTTCTGCGAAATGAATAAACTCGCATAAGAAGATTTTTTGTTGATGTTATAACATACGATATAATGAATAAATTATCACGCTCTGTGATTTTTGGGGGATTATTAAACAACTAAATGTTACATGGAGTCAAACTTAGTTTCGAGCACATCAGTCACCTGTTGTGAATTTCATAATTTACTCATCTAATGTAATCCACCAACAGGTAAGAAGCTCTCCGTAAATTAATTTGATTTCAACCATACCAACGTATATAATCAAATTAAATGTTGATGAACTAGGTTCAATCAGAATAAAAAATACAAGAAAATTATGTTTGATTCGCCTCATTGCTTGTTTAAAAAACAAGATAATTAATTTGATAACATTATTCTAAATTCTCCTAATTTGTTGTTTTTGTAATAAAATAAACAATTGATACCGTCGAAGGCAAAGAGAAACGAGTAAAGCAAAGTTTTATTGTAAAATAAAAATCGGAAAAAGGCTTAAATCTGTGACAATTATTACTTTTTTATATCGTAGAGGTATGATATAAATATACTGAAAAAGGAGAACAGAAATCCACTTTGATGGGAACGAAGCGCCGAAGAACAACAAACGAACTGAATGTTCCCTTTGAAAACATGATAATTCAATCTACTCCATAGCAAGAGTCGAGTTATAAAACGGATAAATAAAATATATTCTACTTGATATCAAGACGAGAGAGGTTATTATTAAGAAAGACAGGTTAGAAGACGACAATGGAAAAAAAAAACTAAAAAAAAATAAAGAGAAATATTTGTTTTTATAATTTACAAAAATACTTCAATTTGATACTATTTCTGTCATCCTTAACGCCTCATTATTAAAAAAAGTATCAAATTGTGGTAGAGTGGGTTCGAACCCAGAAACTCTGACTCAAGAATCCGCGACACAAACCACAGGACCACAACTTGACATCTAAAAATGAGAACGAGCTACGATTTCATCGATTTTTCATTACAAAAAAATATGAAAAATGATTTATTAGTTAGATGTGCACTGTGTTGGTTTACCGCGGGGTGACCGATAAGTTCGCGGCAAAACACGGGAGAGCTATTTCGATACCGTCCCATCAGAGCAGAGCGGCCGCTGGGGGCGAGCGTACCGGCGCGACTGATAACCGACTTCTCAACCGCACGCCGGCGGACGGCGGACGGCGGCCGCCGGTGTCGACACTGCTGATCCCAAGGCGGACGAGACGTAAATAATTATAGCCAAAACAAAAAGACACATCAAAAAGAATCGAAATAACTCAAAACTCATTCACACGAGTCGAGCGACAAAAAAACCCTTTCAATGAGCAGCCCAAAAAATGCATCAAAAGAGTTGCAGCTCGAACGTGACGCACCACCCAAAATCTTTTGACCCGTCATAATATTGCAACATATTTGCAAATTTATATTCGTACCTGCATATTTCGCGGAAACGACGCGAATACGGCCATCATTCTTCCCCTTTACGTTAAACTTATGTGTGTATCTATACATAATTAGTAAAATTGATACCAAACCGCAAAGTTGCCGAGGCATGAGCTGGGAATTGCGAGGTGTGAATCCATCGATATATTTAGATTCTTCGAGGGCCGAGACAACTACATTATCAACCGCATCCCGACCGCAAAAACTAATTCATTACAATGAACAAAACGGAACGAAATTTCGTTGTGTCAAAAAACATAGAGTTGGCCTTGCAGATGGAAAACTTACCTACTATATAAAATACTATTATTCCTTCATTACACAATACGAAAGATAAAACAATAATTTTTGCCGTCCCAATAACAAATTTTTGTTATTGTTGTGCAAAATTTATTTAATTTTAATGCAAATTTTGTATTTGATTTGAAGAAATAATTTTGACAACATATATGTAGTAATAAAATTATAGTAAATAACTTTTCGTTTTCGAGATATTGTATTAAACTACTTAAAAAAGAATAAACAAAGAAATAAGACGGATTGTTTTTAAAATTTAATGAATAAAAATTATAGGCATAGATAAGAAAGGTATACATCATATTGCTCAATCCCGAGAATTGATCCTGACTCAAAGAATAAACAGAGGTGTAATATCCATTAAAATATACTTCGATTATCAATAAAAGTATTAGTAAGTACTCGATAAAAGGACTAGGTATAATAATGTACTATTATCTTATCAAAAGGTAAACAAAAACTACAAGGGAATTTTACGTTTGATAAAAATCAATTACAATGTAACATAAAGTGCGAACAAACATAAAAGGGCCCGATATTTCTAGAATAGATTATATTTAATTTATTTCAGCAATAATTTATTTACAACTTAACAATTTAGAAAAATGATTGACAGTTTTGATTTTCTAATATTTCATTACGCCAAACGAGGCACACGTTTTTGTTCTGTTAAAAAATACACAAACGCTAATTCTACGATTCTTTAGATCGATTTTAGCTGAAAATAAATACATTTCATATTTTTGATATTATGCATTGTTAAATTCTTATTTCAAGATACCTCAAATGAGCCGTTATTTATCTAAATAAAACGATAGTTTTAGTAGCCACAAGCTTTGAGTTGTATTATAAAATAGTTTAATTTCAGTTGCAATATAATTTAAGCTTTTTTCGTCGGCCAAGGTTGACAATAATTTCTCTAAAATTTATGTCACATAAAACTAACTCCATTGATGAATTTATTAATTAAAAAGGTAAAAAAAAAGTAAAACTATTATATCCCTTAATTTAACGCACTTCTATAATTCTGTTAATGTTCATCTAATAATTGGAAAAAAAAAACATCACAGATAAAACTTAATACACAACATCATGTGAAGCAGAAGAAGATTGCGAAAATATTTACTACAGATAAATCAGCAATCGAATAAATAATCAAACAAGTGGCATTGTACCATTGGGAAATAATCAGAACTACGTTCTTAGTAAGTACTCGTAAATAATAACATCAATTTTTCTATCGAAATTGTGTGAAAATGACTGATATCTGTATTTATAAAGAGAGTACGTACATTACACGTAGTAAAATTGAAATGACGTTATTAATACCAGTATACTTAAAGGGGCTAAAATGTGGTTTGCAAAATATAAACTTATCATGAATACTACAGTAAATACATATAAAATAGGAATAACTATAGGAACAGTTAAATCAAACAGGTTTTTTCTTAAACGCTGAATCTGTAGGTACTTATGTAAAATAAGTAATTATGAAACCCAAGTTTCATATTAAAACCAGAAATTTAATTTAGGATAAAGATTATGTTCACGATTCCACGAACTTTATATTAAAAATAAATATAGGGAAAATTTACTTAAGAACATAAATATGTCATGTTTGCTGTCATATTAGTATTTGCTTCCATAACATCTGGTGGCATTATTTGTTTAAATATTACAATGACTATCGATATCCGAGCTAGATTGAAATATGGAGAAAAATTCAACATACGTACTCGCATATGATAACTGATGAATGATGGATGGGATTTCAAATATTTGCTGGTTTTCTTGTTTGGCAAAATATTTGGGAAGGCAGCGCAAATTGACTGGAGGGAAATATATCGCTTATATTATTTTTTATGATTTAACTTTTACGACGGCATATCATAATATATCTGATAAAAAAACGGACGGTCAAAAGAATAATAATTGACACCTGACGTGTCTGTGAATTCGAGGACATCTGTGTGACCAATTACGTAGTATTGATTTATTATTACTTTATATAATATTTATAACGGATTGGTCAAAATGTAAGGGAAATGTGAATCTCGGAAAAAACATAATGACCTTTTTTTATTCGTTTACATACGAAGGTTGCTTGCATGTGTAGTGTGTTCGTGTAGAAATTGTCCTGTCGAGAAAATAGTTAGTTTTTAAAACCGGAAGACGAAAATCTGAGTGAGTGGTTATATACTAACATAACAAACCTTTTGTTATTGATTTATTATAACATAAATATAATAATAATAATAATAAAACCCTTATCCGCACCCCAATGGTGCATAGGGCACTGCGTCATATAAACGCAATGTTATCTTGATCGTTTACACATGAAAGAAAGGTGATCAGCCCTCCGCTTCAGGTACCAGTCCAGGGTTATATTGAATAAACATGACAGTGAAAAAATCACTTATATTTATTTTACCCCCCTTGGGAATCGAACCCGGGACCTCCAGAACAGTAGCCGAGCGTGCTGACCATTACACTACGGAGGCGGACATAACATAAATAACAGGTTGATATGTAAGTAGAAAGGCGAAATCTCAGGAAACATATTGATCTCGTAAATGATGGAACACACATATCGTTCCACACGTTTACAACACGTGGTGTATAGCGTTGCTTGCGTGTGTTGTGTGTTAGTGTAATGATTGATCTGACGAGGAGACAGCTAGCTTTCAAAATCAGAAGACGAAAGTCTCAGAGAGTGGCTTTATACCAACATAACTCACATAGTGTTATTTTAATTTAAAAAATTAAATTTAATAATGAAACGCTTAGTTAGCAAAATAATTATATTTGACTTACCCGTTTGTTTATTAATTCACGACTTAAGACGACATGATTTAAAATGGTTTTAATTACTAATGTTAATAAAATAATAAATCTTAGATAAACCAACGATTTACATATTATAGATATTTCAATTTTTTATTAGTAACTGTGTATTGGAAATAAAAACCATGGGGCATCGGAATGCAAATTGTTTGGACAAACGTATATATAATTTAATTAAATAAATAAAAATACACACGCGAAGGGACACGCTAATGACGGTTTTAAGTAAGTTATGTTCGGATGATTGGTTCCGAAAAGACTAAGCAAATAAAAATTGGGTATAATTGATTACCTGCATAGCCCAGGATTTAATTTTTATCTCAGGACAAACGTGTGGTCACGCCATATATGTGGGTTCCTTAACACGCAATAATTGGATGTCGAATAATCTCTAAAACACTGATAGTTTTTATTGGTTTTCCTTTTTGAAAAGCTAATGTTTGCCATTTTTAATAGAAACCATTGGCTTGAATTTATGCTAATTGAGTTTTGGCCATTTAAGTATTTTTATTGATTGCTTTTATGTAATTAATTTCATAGTATCTGTACCTGGCCACGCGTTGTTGTGGCTCAGTCTGGTTAAATGGAAAAGAAGAATAAGGGCGTTTAAAAACACTTGCGTATTCGATCGAATACAGCATTAAAAACACTTTTTTAGATTATGAATACTTAATTTTTTATTTACATAAAAAATAGATATTAATTGTTTAATTTTTTTGACAATGATTACAACAAGTATACAATCGCAAAAGTGTAAAGAACATTAGAACCCACACATTTTTTTATAAACGTTGATCAAAAATACAAGTTTGATTATGTGTATTCCAATCGAAGGTTACCAAAATTACAAATTGAATTTATTAAATAATGTAAATGATTACGATCCATACAAACTTGCGGAGCCAAGGTCAGTTTTATTACGAGATGGGAGCTCGTTCAAAGAATCACTCTCGTCAATTATGATATCAAACAACATTAAACCGTGATGAATTGTAACAAGTGCGAGTGCAAAAACTATTCAATAGGTCCTTTTGTAGTTGAAGAAGATCTTAATTTAGAATCACAATCGACTACTTCATCAAATAATAGTTTGGATTTGCAATTCACTACATTATAAACATGAGTTTTTACTGTTAAATTATACAAACAAACGGATGAATGAAGGATTATGAAAATAACTTAAGAAGAAAGAAAAAAAACATTATCATATAAATCAGGAGTGTGCAGTAATTGTTTTAAGAAAGGGTGTCAATAAATATATATACGATTAAAAAGAAAATAAATACAAGTATTTAATTAAACAAAGTAACCATTCTACACTAAACGTTAAACAGCAAGTTAATTTTCTTTAAACCAAGGTAACATTTGATGTTATTGATTATATTTTTAAACACCGTTTTTCTTTTGAGGAATAAGTTTTTCTTCGAAATAAATACATGGTTTTGAAAAGAAAAGAGTTATAAAAAGGTGATGAGTTCGGGCATGACCCGAAGACCGGCTCTATGCGTTGCCGGAAGCACACTGAGTTTTATTAATGCTAGTTTGGCCTTAAGGTCGTCTTTATATTAACTAATGAACCTTGTAACTTGAAACATTAAGATTTTGTCATCTTCTGAGTCGATTAGCTGATTTGGGCTAAATGAAATATTGAGTTGTTTTTTGTGATGTACATATATGCATTTTTAAAATCATATCTCTAGGCCTATAAGCTAAGGCCACTATTACACTTATATAGGGCTCGGATCGATTCTAAATGCAGAATCCAACCGAGTGATAAAGATGAACAAGCTAAATCACTAAACAACTCTTAGTATATAAGGTAACATACACGAGTATCAATGACTTTTTTTTTTAAATATGGAATGGCGTGGCACATGTAATACAATGCATTCGCCAATGTCAAGTTAATTGAATTCTTAATTATAAAATATGATAGACTATAAATTATAAAGATAAACTGTAAATTTATTCCATTTAATTTCAGAAAAACAACTAACAGTCTGTACAAAATTTTGTTCCTGCTCGCCAGGATGAGATGGATATCTGTAGGGAGGGGAATAAGCGGGGCCAGAGATTTAAAAAAATTGGCATTTGGTCATTTATTGGGAAAAAAGAATATGTGGTTAAGGTCTTCCTCTTAAAAACGACAATCGCAAATGGGGGAGTCAAAGACACCAATCCTCGCAAAGTGCTCTTTCGTACAGAAATGACCCATCCTCATTCGACAAATGGTGGATGTATCTTTCTTGTTCATCGAAATTTTCCTAAAGTTTTCCCTTTGAAATTTTGGAGGTGTTCCATTTGAGGGACCAGCTGGAAGACATATCAATATTTGGAATTGTCAAAAGGTCATCAGATGGGTAGTTAGAGAAATTCGTACTTCCATTTAAAACGGCTTCCTTAGCGGTGGATGACAAAAAAGGTTTAGGTTGTGAACACTAAAATTTCAAGGAATACATGTATGTGCGTGTAAGTGTATAGCATGCATGTGCGGAACCCGCCTGCTACCTATGTACATATATCGTCAATACCTAATAATATTACGATCTTAATTACGGAGCATTAAATGTAACAAATTAATCAGCATTTAATTCGGTACTTGTTCGTAGGGAGGTAAGCAAAAATGGCAAAAAATTTAACAGGAACAAAAAAAAAACATACAGAAATGTTAAGGACAAAAAATAATACAATACGAATTATGACAGTCAATCCCGTGATGAGGGTTCTATATTGAATGACTTTCCAACTAAGGCAGGTTTTACTTGTCAACAGTACAGCTTCGTATTTTCTTGGTAGGTCTATATTCACATTCAGGTCCAAAGTACGAGGCTGGATATTAATTTATGGTTTCGAAAACTGCTAAGTTGATAAATTAAATATGCTTTTTTATACCGGGTACCTACATAAGAGCGAACAAGTCTGTTCAATGGAGGCGTTTATATTCGCCGAGGGTTTACCATAGTGTCTGAGCCGATTGAGCCGAATCGCTCTAGATGGAGTGCGTATCTTCGACTAACGAGGAACATTTTATTCTCGATATGTTAATTAATAAAAATACAGTCGAAACAATGATGAAATAATAATAACAATCAAAACAGAGTATATATATAAATATTTTTTTTTAATTAAGCAGTGCAAATTAATTTTAAATTTGCAAGTAAATTAAGTCGTTATTTTCGAGTTAGTTTTATTAAAAGTTTGACACGACGAAACAATAAAAAATAGTATCATTTAAAATAATTTAAGTTCGAGCAATAATCGCATTTTGATTTTGATATAAATAAAAACAGATAGTATAGTTCTAAGAAGTTGAATTAAATTAAGAAATTAAATTAATTGAACTTTTCAATTAATAAACAAGATGAAAATAAATTAAGATTACTTCATAAGGTAACAATATTTAAAAACCTATTTTTTTCTTAGATATAAATTCCATAAATAAAATATCATTTATTGATATATTGAAAAAAAACTATGATCGATATATTTGTTTGTGACACATCGCTCACTCCTTTCAAGAACGTCATAAATCAAAATATTTGATTTTTCAGGAGAACGTTTTTAAAGTTTAAAAATATAATGCAATGTTTAAAAAATAAATATCAAGCTACTTATTAAACTTTTTACCATGCAACAATCTTTTGAGGTAAACCCTGAAGGTTTTTTCTCTATTTGAAAAATATTTAGTATATTTAAAAAAATAATTAAACAATACCTTTTCTTCCAAATGCAAAAACAACACTTTATGCCCTGTAGCGGGTAAATATTAAGTTTAAAATATGCCGCTTTTGCTGGAATGTAGTACATTTTCTGGGCATTCCGAAAATATGCACATCTGGAAATTGACGATTTTTGGTTTCTGACGTTATTGAAAGGAGTGAGCGACATGTCTACACAATATAATATACGTATGGGCAAATATATGTGGATGATATATCACAAGAAACACGGTGAAACGAATTAGCAGATGTTCGTGTGAATGTAGGTTTGCTTATCAAAACCAATTAGGATAAAGTGATTAAGTTCCATTGAAAACGGTAAAAGCTTTGAAACGGAAATAAGTGATAGTTATGTATACAAACGGAGGGAAATAATTTAGCTACGCAAACGCCTAAATCCAAGTGAAAACATGTATATAATAGCATTTGGTTTTCTGGTAGGGGAAATTCCAAATGAGGTACACAGTATTTCATCTATTTCGAGCATACGACAAATTGAAGTAATTTTCTAGCTCTGAGTGAAGATATTAAAGTTTAACAGCCAGGAACGGCACACAAAACCTTTTAACGAAGACGAAAACATCAAATATCTACATTATAAAATGGAATCTAGAGTGTGTGCCTTTTAAACGAGAACATTATATCGTTAGTGAAACGTCATAAATTAAAACGTTTAAAGAAACTATTATTATAAACATATTGAAGTAATGTTTCTTTTTGAACTTAGAGTACTAACGACGAAAGCGGTTACAAAGTTGAAAGGGTACAAATGGGTTATTTTAGAGGATAAAACTTTTATATACTATGCTATTATACTGAGGTTTTTTTCATGATGCGAAAAAAATTCCATCAAAAGACTTTTTTGGTATTTCTACAAAGCTTGTTGATCAAAGTTAACAACGCAATGCTGAATTTCGTTTTCTATACCATAGTAATGGCAAGAAAATTTTCAATCTACAAACTTTTGGCGTTGTTTTGAAGAAATTTACTTAAATTTTATATACTTTTAAAGAACTATGAAGGTATTGACAAAACTTGTTTCGTTCTCAACGCCATTTTAAGTCAAATACAGGCTAAAGGTACTGGTAACAAAATATGTTAACAGTATGTACGAGTAAATGATATTAAATATTTTTGTGCATTTTGTTCTCAATTTTCACAACACTACAAAAATAATATGACATAAGATTTTAAAACATTCGGTTTAAATTCGTCTCTTCGGCTCAATTTGAAAGTATGAATTTAGTCATAAATACAAAAATTGGTATTATTATATAAAATTAATGAATAGCGATTACGTCCCTCGTTCGTGAACGCTTATAATAGCGTAGAAACATAAAATTCGTTACATGTGTGGGAATAAGCAGCCCTACAACCCCCGCACGCACAATTTTTATTTTATTTATTTCGACAGTCTGGCGTACCAACATCAGAGATAAAAGTTTTCCTTTCCTTTGGCTAGAAATATCAATTCAGTAGGAAATAAGGAAGGTTTTACGGCTAGATTTAAAAGGTAAACGGTATTTTAATGCGTTAAAACGATTTCAACGCTGATTTATATAATGTACGACTCGAATAGTCACTTATAGTACTACTTAATTACTGGTAGTGCTAACGTATTTTTTTGATAAAGCTAAACGCATTTAAATTATATTTTTATTTGATTTATTTATTAAAATTAAATATTTATTATTATTTTGTTTGTAAGTAAAAATAAGATATGACACTGGCAGAAACGTGATGGTCAAATAATTAAAACAACGTATTTTTTCACAACATGTTGATTTGTACAAAAAATGAGGAAAAAGTTCTTAAATAGATATTTTGGTGAAAAAATTGGTAGAAATATTAGTTGTAAACTCCCAAGGTAGTCAAAGAACTAACGTTCGCACAAAGAAAGTTCACTAACGAAGTACTTAACTCGTTAAGATACTAGTTTAGGAATTCTAATAGTGTAAGATTAGCAACCCTTGATAGCGGTGAAAATTACATCGCTTCGTAAATTATCGTCCCGTAAGAATGAATAATCGATAAAAACTAAGAAAGGAGGAAATACAATTATGTTACGCCCACGTAATATATTCTGAATTGAAATTTCATAAAACTATATAAATAAATTGAAAATTAACTTCATTTCAAAGTAGGTACTTCAAAAAGTAAAGAAGAGATGTTTAAATTGATTACATAGATAGATTTTTAAGAATTGAATAAAACGAAGGAATATATATATATATATATATATATATATATATATATATATATATATATATATATATATATATATATATATATATATATATATATATATATATATATATTTATAAATATATATATATATATATATATATATATATATATATATATATATATATATATATATATATATATATATATATATATTAATGTTGATCATGCGTAGTATCTGAGTCATGTTGAGAATGCACAAGTCTACAATAAACCGTTTGACATAATGATAGTCGGAAAGAGACTCAACTTGAAATGCCGACTTATTTTTAGACTTGACTTTCAGCCGCTGGAACATGCAACTTTCAAAGTTCTCTCAATCAGTCGGAAGCGATTCCTGACTAATTGAATTCCGGAGAATATTCAAGTAGAAATTATTGACTCAATAGAAACAGATAACGAATAATCATACGAAGTCGCTAGTTTAATGTACTGATTTATTTTTTTAAATAAAAACGCAAATACGGTTTTTGTCTGCAAAAATTTACATCGCATACTTTATGTTATCTCTTTTTTTCTTGTCATCACGTTCGACATCGAGATTGATAATTCATGCTGTTGATAACGCTAGTCAAGATTAAGGACTAAAATGTGTGTAATGGATTCAAATTATTAAGATTTTGTAAGAAATCGATTCCATTTGAAAAGTAACGTTTCAATTACTGCATGAAATTGTCACAATTCTTCTTCATCAATCATTCAATTAGTCTTCTTCATCTTTGATGAGATGTCAAAAATAATATGAAAATAACTCCTGTAATTGGAGATAATCCAGATTTTGTGAACAACTATTTGGACACACTCAAAATGTTGTAAATAAATTATCTGGTCAAATTATAAGCTTAATAATAAAAATGAAAATGGTATTTTCTGGCGTTTCTCATGTGTGTGATTATAATCCAAGGGTCGGACCTCACATACTAATATAAGAGTTTTTGCTTAGTAAAAAGCTTCTTTACATCTCACCAATAGATGTCTCTAAAGAAGTTCTAGTGATTCAAGAACAAGGTTTCTAAATTGGTTAATATATTTTATATAAAGAACATCCAAGAATTTGAGTAGTGTGGTTGTCAATAATGGGTAGAATTGGTGAATGTTACACGTGTGTAAAGTGATCACTTAAACCAGCCTATGACGGTCGTCAGCCCCGTAAATGCCCAGACTTCCATATTCTTCTTCATCTTTGATGAAATGTCAAGAACAATACCATTGCATAAATTCGGTAAAAAAAAAAGAAAAATTGTTGTTGGTATTTTTAACTTTCTGAACACGGATAGACGATTACTTTGAGAAAGGAAGTTTTTGAAAATAAAATGTGATAAGGTGAGTTAAGCTTATCTACACTTCGTACGTAAAATGTTAACATCCTTATGTAATCGATACCCTGGGGATAATGATAGTTATACCGCTTTACGCAACCTTCAAGATGATACATGTGATTTAATCACATTGGCAAAGTTTTGGCCATGTCATTTTCTTTCAAACTTCTTTGACATAAGCTCGTAGCATTTTTTTGGTTCGTGTTCACTTCTGGCTACTGGTTGGAACTAGTTGGATCTTGTAAGGGTGAAACTTTAGGTATAACTTCAAAATTCAATGAACGATGGAACTATAAAAGATTAACGACGCCACATGCTTTTTGAATTGAATATTGAACTCAGTATCATCCGATATTTTTT
This sequence comes from Brachycentrus maculatus, assembly GCF_059751285.1. NCBI lineage: Eukaryota > Metazoa > Arthropoda > Insecta > Trichoptera > Brachycentridae > Brachycentrus > Brachycentrus maculatus. The sequence continues at coordinate 1,197,480 of NW_028280764.1, forward strand.
TCGAGCAATCTGACAGTCCTGTTTCATCGGTGTTTTTTTATTTACTGATGTTGAACCAGTAGCTTAAATCTTACTAGTCGAATCTTTTGTACGACGAATTTACTACTCAACTTGTATCTGGGAACAGGTGTCTGAAAAACCGATCCTTAGGTAAAGCTTTACTGCGAACGCACGAACATACCTGACGACTAAGGTATCGGCATTATTCAGCTAACGAATACTGTGAATGTCCCCACCGTAGTTCGACTCTGCACGAATCGATTTCATTTAAGTTACACAAATTTGGTGGACGATGAAAGGTTTTTGTTATATTTCCGCTAAACTCAATGATAACATGTACATATATAAGATTTAAAAAAAAACATGAAATATAAATTAAACCACTCTAAATTAGCTACTGAAGTATTAAAAGTATAAATTTATAACCAAGCGATGCGGCAAATAAAGTATGGGTACTATTAAAATAAAAATAAAACTTCAAAGCGATTTTTTTAGAGTGCATACATACTATAAATATAATATGTACTTCGAGTGTTGGAAAATCACAAAATCCCCTAGTCGAGAAGCTTTATTCTTGAAGTTCAACCATTTTGGAGACGTTCAAAATTAACAATTAAGATTAAATGATTTTTTGCTATTGATGTTTGTAGAGAGGCAATATTATTAAATTAGCTGACTCAAAAAAAAATGTAATTACGCTTATTATTTTTGATTTACGTGAATTTTTAAAATTAACAAGGTCTGGCGATTAAACGTATACGTAGTTCATATTAGATAAAATCTCTCGGAAAATGTATAATGAATTTAATAGAAAATGTTGGGTTCATTTGATATAATACCAAATACACGATATGACGAGTAAATTATTATTCATAGAAAATACAGGTTCGTTCATCTGGTTTCCATTTGCTCAAGGATACAGTCGCAATTACCCAGTCGCAGTAAATAAATTCCTCTGAAAGTATTTAAGGAAAGCCTACCAATTTCTGAGTAAATAACATCAGATTTAATGAAACGTAAATGTTTTATAGGAAAGGTTAAGGAACAGGTTTATGAAGTAGATAAAAAAAAACATAAGAAATAAAACAACATACTCGGATTATATTTATCAACAAGTATTGTTCAATATGGTATTCCGTTTACATTACAATAACTTATAAAATGAAATGAATTGTGTGGATTATTGAATCCGTTTATCATTACATTTATATCGTATATACATTGTATAATTATGGAATAGAATATCAATATGTTTTTAAAAATGAACAGGTTAATAATTAGCCTTTTAAATTTTAAAAAATAGCTAAGGATATTTTAATATTTATCTAAAACGTTGTGTAAAATTATAAAAAATGAAATTCTATTTGTAGTTCTTGAAAAAAAAAATAAAGACCGAATTGAAAAAAGTTAAGTACCATACATATCACCATCCTAAACTCAATAAATATACTGGTTTCCATAAAATGATTTTCATTATTTTTTCTTTGGTTTCCTTATAAACATATATAAAATCAATATTTTCGAACATAAATTATAACATTTTGCTTGATTTCATGTAAGCGTAATTTATAATAATACAAAATTGCCCTTAAAAATATAACTACGTTTGATGAATTAAGGTACAATGTAAAAATAAAAAAATTATTATCGCGAATACATTTCGAGAAAAATTTTTCGATGTGAATTTTTAATACGGTATCAAAATTCGTTCGAAACAATATTTCATCATATGATTATCTAAATGTTGATGTATTCCAATGCACATGTCATAAAACAGTACTAAAACGCGATTTCACTTAACACGCGTTAAAAGCCGATACAGAAATTGAGCCAAAGGGAATATTGATAGTAATAAATATGAATACAGAACATACAGCGGTGTTTAACCTCAACAGCATGAACTTACGAAAATCTGCATAAGTACACGTTTTCAGAACCTATTTTTACTCTTTCCGTTGTATCATAATGTTTTGTTTTCTATTGGTTAATTTAAAGAAGATATTTTAATTATAATAATAAATTTATAATTTAAATTTAGATATTATAAATTTAAAATTTATAATATCCTAGCATAAAAAATCAATTGAATCCCTTTTAAATATTTTCGCATAAAAATACAATTTTGTACGTTGCGCTGCATCAATTACGCAACGCGTATGATTATATTATGCTACTTGGAGGTAAACATAAGATCATATTATACAATACTTGTAGGTTAAAAACATACAAAAGACGGTTATATGCCGACTGAAAAAATGTTACGTAAAAGGGTGCTAAATTTGTATTAAACTTTGGTATTTAAGCTGAAAACACATCAACTTTTATGATTAATGGTACTTCTGCGTTCGATTAAGTACCAAATCATGTCAAATTACAGAGGGTGATCAGATTGAAATGATAGCTAAAAGCTATAATTTTTCATAAAAAAGGCAAATGAGTTTTGAACAGTTTGTAATCTGTTTTCAATATAAGAATTTACCATTTGATAATATAAATACGAAGGATGAATAATTTGCAATACATGTGCGTATTTCCAATTAAACTTCCATTCGGCGAAGCAATTTCGCATTTTCTTTATAGTTTCCCTTGATCCAGATTCAATGCGTGTAATATAAATATACAAACTATGTTACAGTCATTGACTTTGATTAAACATGACGATAAATATGTAATTCTGAAAAAATAGTAATAAGTTTATTGAAATATACAATATATTGTACTTATTGTACAAAGTCATTTAAGAACTTTATATGAAAAAAAAATCAAGAATAACACATTTGTTTGCGAAAATGTAATTTATTTGCCTTAGGGCATTTCTATTCGATACACTGACACATTTTCATGTAAATAATATATATCGTTTAATCAGGTTTAGGCACGGCACGGGATTGCGCAAATTCTGTCATTTTATTCAATTAAAAGGAAACGAACCTTCCATTTGACGTCACGCGATATGAACGCAATAAAATAAAAGTTACACATTCATAGGGCATTCTAGAAATATAAATATATCCATGTTAGTTCAAGTCAAGAGTATGGACAGTACTAAGATGGAAGGCAAAAATGGAAATGAAAACAGAAATCACTGCTTTAAAATTAATTGAATTTCTTCTTTAAAAAAATTTAAAAATACCGTTTCAAGGAAAAGAAATACACATTATTTTATGTTTTTTTTTTAAAATTAGCATTAATGATATCGTCTGGCATACCTTGGATAAAATAGCATTTCTAAGACTGTCTTGAGTTTAAATTTAAATTGTTTACTTTGATATTAATATTCACTACGATACTCTATCATTTCCGCAGCATACGTGACTTGACTAAAGGAAAGTTCAGGATTAATAACGGATAATTAACTTAATGAATAATAACTTGCAATCGTTAAACATTTTACATTGTTTTCTTCTAAACGAATGAATTACCTAATGTATATAAAGTAATGTAAGTCACATTTATATAAGAAAATATGATTGTTTATTTTTAGTCATCGATAATCATAAAACTGTCTTATTCTGTTATATTATACATTTGAATCTCCAATAAAGTATTTTAATAAATAAAGTATATTTATGTCAAATGGCGAGATAACTGACAAATTATAGTATCATCGTGATGGGGTCCATTACTTGTCTCACTTACTGGTTTACTTACGATTTGTGATCCCTGTACTGTACTGTACTGTACTGTTACTATACTGTTACTGCAGAGTTCGCGGTCTCTGTTTCAAGTACTTCGTTCAAGGAGCGGTATTGACAAATTTCTAATCATGCCATTCTGTCATTAATACGATAATATTGTTGATAATGTTGTTTAGTGAAAAGTAAATTTTGAATTTAAAAATGACGAATAAAATTCTCAATTTCATTATCATAAATAAAAAAAACAAACAGAAAAAGTAAAATACTTCCTCAATACGGCAATAAGCTCTATATTTTTGCTAGTTAGGAGAAATATCGAATGATATAAAATACTTTGTTGCGTATATCAGTTTAAAACAAATGGTTTCGTGGCAGACAAGGTGCAAAACTTTGAAGACAAAAACTTGCAAAATTATAAATGTATTATGCGACGACACTTGTGTACCTCACCCTGAATAAGTGTAAATCGTAACATATTCAGTTGATAAATATTTAAGAGCGTTCGGTTCGATATACATACAAGTTTATGAGACAGGATATTCAATTTATGTCAATATATCCATTCTGTTAGCGTTGGTTCATCGCCACACGTCCTGATGATTGTTGGACAGAATCACTTGAGGCAGTCTATATCTGTTTGGAGAATGGCGACTGAAGTCTGTTTCAATTGAAACACATGGCCACTCTAGACGTTAGGAGAGAGAAATAACAGGGCACCAATCAACGTAAAGGATGCTCTGGCTTAAAATGATTAAATTATATGCACTTATTACTACAGTGAGTGGATGGAACCTATTTAAGTTAGTTAGAGTATATTGTACCTATTTAAAAAATAAATAAAAAGGAACTAAGAATCTTGAAAAGCGTAAACTGCTATAATCCAGCAAGAATAAAAAATAATAGGAATAAAAAATAGGAAAAAAAAGAAAAAAAAAAGAGTATAAAAAAGCCAGTCTTGTTTCATTGTTATTTGATGGAATGAACGTACTTAATTACGTTTTTCATAATCCCATCTTGCAAACAATGGTAGAACTTTTTGTAATATGATCTGTAATTAGTTTAAGGGAATCGATAAAAAAACTCCATTTTTAACTAAAGAAACCATTATATACTAATAAAATATTATATTTATGTACTAATTTTGTATTTTAAAATTTTCGATGATAAATTCTTGTTGCCTTATTTATACCAAATAAATAAAATCTGTTGAGGAAAGACTATGTGAAAAAAAGAATAAACCTACACAAAACAAAAGAAGAGCCACCAAATGCCAGAGAAAAGGTTTAAAAAAAATATGGTTAGTTTAAACATTATCGATAAAATAAAATAAAAGTTGTGTTAAGATGGTTTGGGCATGTGAATCGAATGAGTGAAAAAAGACTAGTAAACAAGTTTATGAGGCGAATGCGTTGGTAATAGAAACAAAGAAAGACCGAGGAAAACATGGCCAAGTATCAAGTATTGATCGAGTATATCAAATCAGATCAACCTAATACAATAATGCCAAACGTGAGTATAGTAAAGCTAATATAAGCACTATGTACACATCAATATTTGTTATACACCACATCATAATATCTCGACACGAGTGAATAACACAATTACGTCGGTATAATAATATGTTAGAAGTATGTTCCTTGATAAAAATATTTAGAGAAATAATATACTATTGGAATGGGTTCAATTATTGCACAACTAGTAAACGATACTGACCTTTCACTAAAAACGAAAACTCTAATTATGTACTGCATAATATTAAAGTAAAACGTGTACTTCGATCTCACGACTATAAGATAATAATTTATCAATAAAAAAGGTACATGAAGAATGTTTGAAAATATATCAGTTAATTACTATCAAGGCATGTGTTGTGCAACAACTCATGCCTAGATGCCCAACAACCCCTGACGTTGAGTAACCAGCTCATCGGTCGAGAGTTTCAAGTACTTGGCAGTGTACATGACTGAAAATGGCAGCCTTCAAAAGGAACCGGGAGTGCGATTGGGACTCGCAGGGTCCGCATTTAACAGTATGAAGGCTGTATATCGGATTTATACATATATATACTGGGTGAAGACCAAATGCCGCCTATACAATGCCTGCATTGCTCCTGTTCTCTTATACGGCTGTGAAACATGGCACCTTACAAGGGCCCAGAGCAGCCGTGTACTAAGCTTTGAGAATAGGTGTCTGCGGAGAATTTTAGGCGTGCGGTGGTTTGACTTTGTAAGGAATGAAGAGATAAGGCGTAGGACGCATCAAATCTCGGTCACAACTGTCGTGAAGAAAAGGCGATTCAGTTGGCTTGGACATGTACTCCGCATGCCTCCTGAGACCCTTAATCAAGCTTGCCTCTTTTACAAGGCATCAGGTTCGTGCCGCCGAGGATGACCGCTGCTGACAATTCGTCGGCAGTTCTCGGCTTCGAACTTCGGGACGCGGATATGACAAGAGAGCTGGCAGCCGACAGAAAAGCCTGGAGACAGTTTGTGGACTCCATATGCTCCACCTAGGGAGCGGATATGGTTTAATAATAATAATATTGATCAAATTATTTTTTGTGGTTTCGGATTCATGTAAAAGTAAAATTACTTTCAATAATATACAGCATTAGTTTTGAAGTAAATGTAAAGAGTAACTCCGTAACATTGAATTGATTGAATTCGCCAAAACAAAATTTGATTACTTTTGATTAAATCAAGACGATATTGTGTTGTAAGATAAAATCAGCATAATACTCGCCATACGATAGCTGGTGAGTAATTTTTTTTCATTAATAAACTTAAATAATATGGAGGTACCCGAAGATTTTTCTCGTTTTAAGTAAATCTTATATCGAACTTTTGACTCTTATTAAACGAGTTTACAAGAACTTTGGTAACATAAAAGTATAAAAGTTGTTTAATGAAGCCAGGATAAGAGGTGAGTTGAGAAGAATCATGAATCCTTAAAGGAGATAAAACTTATTCTACGCCAGGAAAGTTCTATGGAATTTTTCCTAAAAAACGAGAAAAAATAAATACAAAACTGTGTTATCTCAATTAGGTTTAAGTTTGGAGTGAGCAATTTATTAGGTTATTTTTTATAAACTCGAGTAGAAATACAAATATACTTTATTATACATACACAAAGAATAGGATTTGATTTTAAAAAATAAACATTTTGTTGAAATTTGGAACTGATTAATATTTTGTTTCGTAAACTTATTCAATTAAATATTTATGCGGGTAGTAAAAATTGTCTTGTGGAAGTTATTAAAGCAACTATGAATCACCTTAGCTGACTACGCAAAATAACACTGCAGTCAGTCAGTTTGGGTGAAATATTGGTCATAGTTCCCAGAATCGGATAATAGAGCGCTGAAAAGTCGGCTTCAGGCGCTCCAATAGCGCCGCATCGCGTGCACCGCTAACGGTCTCTAACAATACAAACCGAGTCTTACGGGGAATGAGAAATTGTAGAAAAACCGAAAAGATTTATTACGAAGCCCTACAGAACTTCTAATGTAAACAGCCAGCTTTTGACATTCAACCATAAAGCTTTCGATAAAGTTTGAAGTTTGAAATATGGATTACACGAAATAATATACGAAAAACTGCAAAACTATGAAAGCACCCGAAAAGGGTTCGTACAAGCTCGCATAAAAGCACGTGTATCTAAGTTACAAGGGAATTTTTTGGTTCGGAGGTTCTATTTTATGAGCATTATCGCTCTTCAGATCAGGTGTAATTTCGGTAGTTAGGGGTAGCTATGGCAATTATTCTGCGATGGTTCAATATATCCACTGCGAGGGGGTAGCACGGAGTAGTAGCCGCACCTCGAGGTGTCAGCACTAGCTTTTTTATTCTCAACACCCGATTCATATTACCGCATAGTTTTGATATGGGTTCTCAGTTCATAGACGGCTCGGCCCGTTACCACCGCCCGGTAAACGGGAAGTCAGAATAAGGTAGCCGGGTCTACAGGGCTTTAGGGCAGATACTGTTTACCCTTGTATACCCATGGGGCAAAGTAAGAGTGTTACGGGATTGATTCAACAAACACCTAGATATTGTACGGCAATATGTACGATAATTTCCAGGATGTTGGATCACGATTCACTAGATAATATGCTTACTATCCAATATATGTATATATATATTTTTAAACGTGAAATTTGATGATATTCACAGTAAAGAAAGGAGAATGGTAGAAATGATTAATTAAAAATAAAATTCAACAAAAAACCGTTTCTAAGAAAAACTCGATTTTCCCATTTAGGTGCGGAGACGTCTGGAATGAAGAAGTAGTTGGGTGTATTATGGGCTTAATGTTTCACTTTGCCAATGAATTATTTATCGTGCTCATTTTATCAGGCTCAGATTAAATACGGAATGCGTATCGGAGGGATAAATATTGGATAAATTAATTTCAGGGTAAGTAATGCTTCGCGCAACTAATGAGCGTATTCTTTGTTGAGGCCATTATTTAGTGTAAAGATTATCAAGGAGTCAATTTAATCAGAGACGCACGCACCGGCGAAAAAGTCTCTCCGAGGTAAGGTTTAGCCACAAGATAAAGTGCTCTCATATCTCTTCATATTTCATCCTTAATTTATACAATCTCTTCCCACATCGAACGCGCGAGACCATTTAATGAGGATAAAAACAGCTTTGCCGCAACAAGACGAGTAATCCATTTTATTTTGCATCTGGCTGACGTTAACACCTAATCTTTGAGGGTCGAGATAACCGATCCTTTTGTTTGCGAGCTTTCCTAGACTAAAGCTGTATACAAACAATATGAATAATAAGAAAAATTAAAATGCGGCGTCGAATGTTAACTTGTTTATGTACAATATGCAGACGGTTAAGCATATGGAAACATATATACATATGTGTATATATATATATATATATATATATATATATATATATATATATATATATATATATATATATATATATACATATTTATATATATATATATATATATATATATATATAAATAAATATATATATATTTAAATATATATACATATACAAATATAAAATTATCGTCGATCAAAATAATATAGTGTTATTGTCAAATTAAACACCTGAACGACATTTTTTTAAACAAGAGTTTTTTTTTCAATCATAATTATAAAAAAAAGAACTTGAACACATTAAGTAAAGATGTATTTTTTTCATGCGAAGTATTATGGAAACACGAGGACACATCGTCATTAGATTATAAGAAAGGACCATTTTAAACGAAGGTACATTTCATTCTCTACCTTAATAAACGTCATAAGGTTTCATAAGATTCCATAGGAGATTGCATTAATTAAATATTTAATAACAGCGTCGTATTAAAGAGGAAGATTAAGGCTCCTGCCCAGCGGTGTATTACGACCAAGAAGTTTGAAAAGCTGTTTTCAGCCAAGTAATATCTATACTCCGTCTCGCTACGCAATAACTTGCGCTTGCCACCACGATGGCAGTAATGTTTAACCTTCAAATGAACAACGTGTAAATAACATCGGGCGTTTCGAGAGGGGTTTTTCTCGGGCCCCAAAGTGCGAGGGAAAGAACCTTTTATACTATTCAAAATAGATACAATTTTTAAAATTAATACTGAGGTATTACACATAGAATGTTTTCAGCAATCAACCACTACTTCACTTGAAACAAAAAACATTAACTGGTCGTTCATAACGATCTAATCTCTGAAAAAAAACCAAAGGAATGAGACAACTACTAGAGACAACTTTTTCAATCTTGTAACGAGCACTTTACGTTGTTTTTCTTATACCGTTCTCCAATTAAACTTAAAGCTATTTGATAATTGGAGGCAGGATAGTAATGAAATGGAAATTTACTAGTATACCCAGAATTTAAAATTTTGAATTGGATTTATTAAAAAAAACATTTAAACAAAACGTTTCATTTCGAAAATTCACTTTTGTTCGTTTTTACCTTAATATACTCGTATTTATTATAAATTTAATATGAACATGAGATAAAAAAAAGAAAAATAAGAAGGAGGTATATCAGAGCGAAAACCCCATTCCGTCCCAAGAGGGTTAATAAAATGAGATAATTTAATGCGCAGGCATCAGCGAAACCGTCAAAACAACGGCGCGCTTAAATATTGAGCAAAATTTTCTTTTTACCGAAGAGATTCTTTGGTCTCGAAGCCGCGCACCTAAAGGGACCGATCCAACGTTCGTACACAGGACTGTTTTTTTTCTAGTCCGGTGTAGAGGCAAGAATCACCCGGTGGAGGTTGACTTCTGACGGACGCGCGTCACAGGCGTGGCTCGTCTCACGTTACTCGTTACTCAGATTCTCGAACAGTTGGAAGGTTCCAGCAGAACTGGTTCAGTAGTGCGCGGCTTTTTTGTCTCCAGTCTAATTCCACTGTCAATCTAACGAAGGGTGAGACGGGGTGACATTGCAAAATGCGAACAAAGAGTTATGGTAATGAAATGACCTTCGGATACTGGCAGCATCACACAAATAAGGCTCAACAAGGCTCTGGTTTCTTTGGCAAATATCACAAGCACAGTTACAACGTCTGATACAACTCATGTAGTTCAAAGTCTGGTTTAAGTGATCACTTTACACACGTGTAACATTCACCAATTTTACCCATTATTGACAACCACACTACTCAAATTCTTGGAAGTTCTATATATATGAACCAATTTTAAAACATTATTATTGAATCACTAGAACTTCACTAGAGACATCAAATCTCAATTTTAGATTAAAATTTGCCCAGTTAATTTATTTACAACAAAAACATTTTTAGTGTGTCCAAATACTTGTTCACAAATCTGGATTATCTCCAATTATAGGAGTGATTTTTTCATATTATTTGTTCAATAAAAAGCTTCATTTTATCTCACCAATAGATGTCTCTAGTGAAGTTCTAGTGATTCAAGAACAATGTTTCAAAATTGGTTAATATATATTATATGGAACTTCCAAGAATTTGAGTAGTGTAGTTCAAAGTCATTGGATGATAAAAATTAGATGGGGTGACAAAATAAAAATAAAAAATAAAACATGATAAAAAAACTTCTATCTTGTGATTGTTAATTAAACACTGATACAATCAGTAAATATAAAAAACAGATATAAAAGTACATACGCGAAAGTTATTTTTATCTACTTTGAGTTAAAAAACCATGTAACGATAAATACATTCCTCCGTATTTTAAACGTTAAATACATCGCTCACTTGACAAATTGTGGTAATTGATATTTTTAACGAATTTCAGCTAAAAACTTTTAATATTTAGTTTTTGTCAGCATACACGTGATCACCGAATATCGAAATCGTATATTTAACCGTTTCAAATATATCGAATAGAAAAAACATCTTCATTTAATTTTTATTTTTTAAAGGGATAATTTAAAAGTAAAAATATTATCGTTTTCGTTATGTCGATAGAAACAATTTTTTAAATGACCTGAGCTTTGAAGTTTCCATTTAAGATAAAATTAATGGTAATTTGGGCGAACACAAAAAACAATCTATAGTTTTTTACTAGCTGAAATGCATGATTTTTATTATGAATCAAGAAAAACAATCGTACTGTATGTACATGTATTCTATACCACACATTATAAAGTATGAAATGTAATAAGACGAATATACGGCTTTTTAAGTACGTTTTCATAAAGTAAATAAAATGTATGAAGCTCCGCGAATAAATTATTTAACTGACGTGCTCTAGCAATTTACGACACCTCTGGGGTAACATAGAAACGATTGAAAATGTTATGTTTTATCACAAAGAGTTTATAGGCGTTCTTGCTTTAGTAAAAATGCCATAAAGTACAGTATGATGAACGTATAAAAGGTGTACTTGAAAATTCAACTAAATTCGATGATCAAAAGAAAAAAATATTCAGACCAAGCAATCAAATCCGTGACATATATTTGTTCTTTCACATGGTTATCTGCATTTAATCAAATATATTCTACCCGTAAATCAATTATTTTTGAGCATTTAACTGATTACCCTACATTCGAGTAATCACGATCGAATAAACATCGCGCCAATGCGATGCATTGTCCTATGCACCACTGGGATGCAGATAGGGGAATCTCGAATCTCATTTTATACGAGTACATACGTCATTCAAACGTGAAGATTTCATGCTAAAATATCTATGAAAATACTACTTTGCGATGCCTTTAAAATAAAACTTTTGTTTCACGAAAGTGAAAGCTTACGAAATAGAATCCCATATTGACTTTTGAGTAACGAAACTATTTGAGCTTTGTGTCGGTTGGATACTTTTTCTTATCAAAACTTCCGAACGATGCGGGCAGACAAAACAAAAAAAAATGAAGTTGGCTCACGTAAACATAAGAAACATCGTCAGAGACCGCTCTCTTTGCCATATCACTGTTCTCTTTTGATTCTCTGGAAGAAGTTAATTTCTCCTTTACGAATGATCTCGGGGGGGAATCTCATTGGTATGAATTCCGCACTCGGTATGACCTTCCTTGACGAAGCCTGAGACTTTTTTCCAGATTAAAAACGAGGTATTTTTATCCCTAGACTTACAAAGCAACAACCAAATTGGGTATCAAACTATTTACAGCGAAATCTGACCAAGAATTCATGTTAATTGTGCGTTGAATTGACGTAAAGTATTCAATAATAACATTTACTTATGTTAATGATTTTTTTGTGCTTTAAACAAGACGTTAGGCCATTTGTTTATAAAATATTTCTGCAATATATAATAGTAAAATTTAAAATGAATTAAATTTTAAATAATTAATTTGAACGCATATATAAAGTAAAACAAGGAACAACATATATTCGTACAACCATGATCAATGTTAAGTATAAGCTTGTATTGAAATTGATAAATCTTAACCATTTTTTTTATTTACAAAGCGTGATTTAAAGATTGATCCTCAATCCAAAATTAACAAAAAAATCAAATTGATTGCCTACTCTAAGTGTGGCTTCAGAAATGTTTTTTTCTTCTCATATCAGGTTTTCTTCCCTTCAGGTAAAACCCTAGGATTTATCTGAAGTGCACAATCAATCCTTTGACATTCATCCGATGAATGATCAAGGTAACACTGCATCATTAGGATGCAGTATCCAGTGAGTATAAAATAATGTACATTAAAATTAAGGATATTGAGTTACTGCAGTTGATCCTAAGAATAAAAGTAAATATAAATAAATCTAACGAGTTTTTTAAATCTAGATAATTATTTGATTATTTATGAAATTGCTTGGCCTTGTGAAGTTAATTTTCCGATGAAAAAAAATCCAGTACATGTAATACATACAGTGTTCACCATATTTTTAGTTACGAAATAAAGTTAAAATTCTTAACAAAGGTAGGATTTTTTTATAAAAAAAGTTTTAAAGGCAATATGATGTAAGAGAAAGTTTTGAAAAAATCAACCAAAGACGGTCACAACTTTTCAAGTTTTAAAAGCTTATCCCACGGTTGAAAGCTTCGCAAACAGGTGTTGATTCCCACAATATATCAATAATGTATTCTGCGACATGATATCAAAACTAAAGAAATAACATGCGATACTGCAGAAACTGTTTTCGATACAAATTTTAACATTATTATTTTCTGTTCCGTATTATTTATTATAATGCTAAGCAGGTGTTTGTTTTCAGGAACTATGATCATTAAATTTTAAAACGAGATACGCTTGCAAAAACAATACGTAGAAACAATATGAAAACATAATATGAACAATTACGTTTAATTAAAACACTTTGTCTAATATAAAAAGACGCCAAGATAAGTTTAATTAAGATATAGAGAAATACATAAAGACCCTCTAAAACCTATTGAGAAGGACCGCAAAAGAGTTTGTCGATACTTGTTGACATTTTATTAAAAGAAGAGTAAAAATACTTTTCAAATATGTAAATGTGTAGTCAAAAGTATATTGATTGAAGAGAAGACGTATGAAAAAAATAGTGAATAAATTAAATAAAATTAAAAACAAATAGTATTTTTCATAATTAAAAATTATTACTGCAGGAAAAAAATCATTTATTTTGTCTCATCATCTTATTTCTTATTTATTTATTTATTCTTTATTTTAAGTAACGAAATAACTAAACATTGCAACAGAGAGCATAGAATACCACACCACTTTGTCGTGCAAACATTTTTCTATAAAAACTAATAGGTTTATTGAAAAAGTTTATGATTGGAAATAATACATTATTAAAATATAATAACATTTGATAACTATCTTAATCTTTATATAAAAAACTAATAGATCAATTCAGATTTAATCATATTCGAATCTTCATATTTAAGTATGTACCTATATATTTGAGAAGTAATAGTAACTTTAAGAAAAATGTGCGCAAGAGCCTACAGAAAAACGCGAAAAAAGAGACTCCCGATACGATTCGAACGGAATCTGCAACAAAAACAAATGGTTAGTTTGTACGGATCCTACCGGTCGTCATCAAGAAGAAATATTTCCCGGATCGGCAAACGATCAAAGGGCGCCTCGGGATGACGCAGTGCGAAGGTACGAGTGGATGGATCGCGGAATAAACGATCTAAAGTAAACATCGAGCGGCCGCATTGTGCCAATCTAAGCAGCCAATAAATGGATAATCTAGTTTCCTTCAATCGACGCACCATATGTGATATGTGCTTTATACCCCGGGAAAATAAAAGACAAGTCACCGAGACATTTCGGTGATTATTTACACGTACAGGGTAAGTAAACGATATTGAACGGAAAGTCAACCTCAAATGGAAATTTGTGGAGTCTAATTAACATCAGATGATTTATTGTAACAGCAGAGAGTTGATAGAATTACATTTAATTTTTTTTAAGAAATATATCCAAAATTAAACAAGGTTATTGGATTGAAATCTACTTTTATTTAAATATATACAATGATGTTTGTATATTGTGACGCGTTTTGTCTTATTAAGACATTATTAAATTTTATGAAATGAGTTTGAACAAAGACATTATGAAATGAGTTTGATAATGTCTTTATAAGACGAAACGCGTCACAATATACATACATCATTGTATTTATTTAAATAAAATAAGAATTCAATCCAATAACCTTGATTAATTTTGGATATATTACCCAAAAAAAAATCACTTGATTCTTTATCATTCAGAGAAAAATATGACAAACATACGAATCAAATCCAATGTTTGTTTTTAAAAAAAATATTAGGAGCATAATATCTTCGTATCAAATGCTTTGTAAAACGTGACGTCACGTGTTAGCCGTTACAATATGTTTAAAAGTGGATTAAAAAAATTAACATATTTAATCCTTTATCATTGGTATGTTGAGTGTTTTATGTAAAGAAAATGTTTCATAAGATCCATCGTTTCATAAAATACATTCACACAGACGAATAAAACTCCTACGTACCTATTAAATTGTAGTTAAAACGTCGACACCTGGCGAGAGCAACACATTTAACAAACTAACTCAAACATAGACTGTGGAGTTCGTCTTTAAGAGAACCAACCATCAGGAAAATACTTTGAAATTCAAAATCCGTTTAAGTTAAATTACACATCTCTGCAGACTGCAGAGATGTAAACAAAGCAGTCGCGACCGTCGGCATCGGGTGGAACTACCTCAAACATGGCCAAGACTGAATAACTGCTCCCGAAAGTTTATCAATTCCGTGAAACGTGTATAATATGTTACCACAAGCGTAAAATATTGTATCATCTTAGAAGCGAGAAAATGTAATGAAACGCTGTGGAACAATGGGGGAAGTGTCGTATAAGACCAAATATCGGGGATAAAAGACTCTATAAATCACGCGATAAACCGGCTCTTGATCCATATTACATACATCCCGAGTTCGCAGTCTTGTAATAAATCAATAATGCGAAATATCTTTAATTCAATCAAAATATGTTTCAGTTTATAACACCCCGGGTTCAAGGGCTATCTCCTGGGAGACTCTGCCGTATTAAGCATTATACATAAAAAAATGCATGATATTATATTTTTTAAGTCGCTAAAATTTTGTCTGCGTACTCGCATAAGAATAATTTAAATCAGAATATTTCTACCCCATAAGAATATGTTTGAGATAATAAAATAAAGCAAAATTTATAAAACAAAGTGTAAGAAAATAAAGAAAAGGATCAAGATAAGAATAGTAGCTAAAAGTAAACATAATAATTAAATCCAAACGGAATCCTCAATAATGATAGTAGTTTTTATTTTGGTGATATCTGTTTTGTCTTCTGATGCAAGGTGAAAAACATAAAGCATCAAATAAATAAATTACAAAAAGGTCACCGGAAGTTATTTATATTTGTTTAATGAGGATAACAGTTAAAATATAACACTGATTTACAAATAAGGTCAACAAAATGTGATCGGAACGAAATAACTTGAGCGATATGTACCTACTATATAAAGTGCTTTAAACAAGATAATGGATTTTTTTAGTAGCGTAATAGTAAGGTTTATGCTTTTTATTATCGCCATTTATAACTCAAGCCTCCAAATATTCAGCGCTGAAACAATTTTAAGAATTTAATATAATGAATTAATTTGAATAATTAATTTTCTGAGTTTGTGGAAACGCAAGCTTTTAAAAACATGCTACAATTACTCTTTACGAAAAATATTAATACCGAGGACAAAAAATGTTAATTTTTAAGCAAATGAAAAATGTTGTGTTAAAAGAAGAGCGAAACTGGAATAAATTTTCACTTTGAAATCCATCCATCATACTTTAAATTAATATTAACATTTAAATAACGCTGAAAATGCAATTTACTCTGAAAGAGTAATCAAATTTAATGGCCGATTCAAGCGTGAAAATCTGAGTCTATACTCTTTTTCTTTAATTTTATCTTGAAAATGATCAAATTATTATGAGTCAATCCACAAAAAGCTCGTTCAAAAACAATTTTCAACGTCTGAATTGAGTTCTTAAAAAGTCAAAAAAAGCTTAGGGGGAGAGAAAAGATAATAAAGTAAAGGAATCTTGAATCGCTAAAAGATCCATGATTGACAGTCGACAATAGATTGAAATAAATAATTTTGATCGTTAAAATAAAATAACTACAATAATGAAATGGTGTACTTGAATTCAGGTTATCAACTGCGTTATTAACAAGTAAAAAAGATTAGAGAAAATGGCGGTACATCGTATTTGATGAATGTTATGACCCTAATGAGTTAACAGGATATTTATTTACTCGTTTATTAAACTTTTTCTATGGAAATTCGTATATTAGCGGGCTTATTGCTATAAAGCAATATCTTTCAGTTGACCAAAATACAATACAATAAACTACGTTAAGAATATTATCGAGAGTTGAAAATAGGATTTTATGTCAATTATATTTATTTGCAAAAATATAAATTAAAACTTCGTGGTTTACTTCCATCTTTTTTGATTTTTGAAGTAAGAGAATAAAATAGGTTAAATAAGTTTCTTAAATTACAGATATAAAGTGAACAGCGCATACGTTTATGTAAAAACATAACTAAGGTTATGTTCCCTGGCGGGGTAAACTATCCATCGTACATGCATCTAACATCTCTAGTAAATTGAACCCATTCCGTAATATTGGGGGTGGAATATTATTTCCAGCCCTCGAGCACACGGGAAAAAGGATACAAACCAACATTTGAGTTAGTGGTTTGTACTTCGTCGGAAAATACCCGAGAAATATTTTATTATTTATCGTTTGCCTCCATAAAACGAACCTTAACTTAGCCAAACTTGTAAAGTCAATTAATACGAGGACGATTGAAATAGAATTTGCAGACCTTAAAGGAAAATTATTATTTGGTTTCTGAAACTTAAGATTAACAAAGGACCTATCAGAAACGTACCCTAAACATGAAAGAAGCAAGATATTACGCTTTCTATAACTTCCACAACGTATTAAAGACGTTATAATGTATCCAAAAAATACTTTATAATTATATTACACAGAAAATGTGTACATGAAATGTTTCTTGATTTTTTTTTAGGGATTTGATTGCATATCTAAGAGCTACAAATAGCGCATTCGTGTCAAGTCGACACCGAGAATGAAGTGCATAGTTGTGGCCCTAGCCACGTGTATCCTCGCGAGTCCAGCATAAGGTAGTCCAGCGCGGAGAGCCGCCGCGAGCAGCTCGCGGCACCGGACTGGACAGCGCGTGGCGCGCGACACTAAAATAAATCATCGCAGACATACCAGACAGACTGTGGACTCGGCAAAACACTGCGATTACATCACATCACATCGATATCAGACTCCTGTTCACTGAAAATCAACAGTGAATGATCTTACATCGATATCAACAGTTCAACAGTACGTAAACACGAAAAACTTTAAAAAAGTTGAAAAAACAAATAAAAATAACAATATAATTAAAATCAAACTTTACTCGATGCTATTCTAGAGATTTAAAAATCTCGTAAAAGTTTGCGAAAGTATTTTCAATATTTATTCAGCTCGACCGATTGTCAAATGATAGTAGCGAAGTTCGCGTGCGCGCTGCCTGATAGCGAGGGAACAACTGACGGGAGACACCTGCGCGCCGCGACGCCGCGGAGGGAACTGAGGGCGCCCGCGCCGCGGTGCCGCCCTTCCCCGCCCTTTCCCGCCCTCCCGCCCTAGCGAGGGGAGGCTTGATCAGGTGGCAGCGGTGAAAACCATCTCGCTCGCTTCACCCGTGCAGGTGATGCGTTAGCCGAGTGACGTAGTAGACAAATGCACCAAGATGGCTCTAAAAATAGCGTCCACGTGAAAGCGCGAAACGATGGAACATAAAAAAAATCGCTTCGTACCATTCATAAAATTTAAAAGTAATAAAACGTCAAAACAAGTGTGATCGTAACATATATGGTACATACGAATTCCATAATCCGTAATTAATGTTAACCAATTTCCTCAAACCCAACACGCAATCCCATGGGTCGCTGCCAGCACACATTGCTGTGTGAAATAACAATCTCAATACGATATTTCTATGGGAACGAAATATAATTGTAACCTTTATCAAGTTGTTATCCCTCGCGATACGAATCTCAGCTAAAAAGCGTTGCCTTACAACCCACAAAACTGTGTTGTAGGTACTAAAGGAAAATGTAATCAGAGTGGCGCGCTAATCGTTAAGAAAGACAAGGGAGTTTACACACAACTTCATAATTATAAGCTCAAGCATCTCAAATATTAAAATGACACGGTGTTTGAAAATGATGCGGAACGCACCGAAATTCGTGTTACAATAGATTTTAAGAAAAAGTGGCATTTACCAAAATGTTTTTTTTTTAATGCATTAAAATGCTGAAATCTAAGAAATTTTACTTATAAGTAAACATACAGTATCGAACAGATCAATTGAAAAAAACTCTTTTCATATTATTTTTAGATATCTCATCAAAGATGAAGAAGAATATGGAAGTCTGGGCATTTACGGGGCTGACGACCGTCATAGGCTGGTTTGAGTGAGCCCCGTAAATGCCCAGACTTCCATATTCTTCTTCATCTTTGATGAGATATCAAAAAACAATATGAAAATAACTCCAGTAATTGGAGATAATCCAGATTTTGTGAACAAGTATTTGGACACACTCAAAATGTTGTAAAACTCTTTTCGTTGTATTTTCGTAAAAAGTTTTGTAAAGTCTTTTGTTTATTAGTTATATCACAAATTCATATTTAATATGATCTCAATTGGGCTCAATCAATGATTATACTATTCTTGGCATCTATTATATAGTATGGTATAAGGTTTTGGCACGTGGATGCCATTTTTTTGTCTCGAAACCATACCTGAATTATGGGCATTATGGGCAAAATGAGCATTTCTACCATAGTGCAATCAATTTCGGAGAGCCGATAGATTTTCAATTAGGTTTATGTCTGACAATTTCTTACAAATTGCCGATAGATTTTCAATTCGGTTTATGTCTGGCAAAATTCTTGACCAGTCTAACACAGTTCATAGTTTTTGTGTGAAAAAAATCATAATTTTTGTGGATTTTTTGTGGCAGGATTTAACATCCTGCTGAAATATTCCATTACCATTTGAACCTCGTTTTTGTATCTATGGTAGTATATTTTCCAGTAGAATTGGGTGATACTTCTCGCTATTCATCATCTCAGTCACTGAAAAAAACAGTCCTGGTCCATAATACGAGGAACACCCCGAAAACATATTTTAGAGGGCGTTGAAAACACGAAAAAAAGTTTTGTTTCAAATAATCTGATTTATACTGTAAGAAGATCGACATACTAGAAAACGGTACGTTAAATTACTGAGTCATTTCAGAATTTTGACAGTTTTAGAGATGATTAACAATACCAAATCAATCAATCCTATAAAAAACATATTGTACTTATTAAATGAACGACGTTATGACAACTATCGTGGTGTAGTTGGGTATATATCGAGTCCCAAAAACTACAAAATAAATTATGAAATTAATTTGGATTGGGTGTTGCGGTGCATAGTGACACTTTTCATTCCCATCCTTTTATTCATTCATATAGTCTTTAAAATATCATATAATACTTAAGGTAAAAAACATCATTCACTCTGAAATTTGGTGTAAACTTTAACTTTATGATAATCAGAATGCCTAAATAAAACATAAATACATATATTATAATAACAGACATGTGTATAACAAGGTTTTACCATTAAATTGTTTATCATGTTAAATTTACGACCTCCAGAGTAATAACAAAGTTCAAGTAAGAAATTGTTCGGTAGTTGTAATATACTCCAAAGGGTTTCGGTTTAAACATCAGTAGGTATTTGGCGAGGGTAATACAGAATAGAATGTAGAGAAGTAACCTGTTATATCGATTAATACATAATAGGTAGTTTAAATCTACCCTTTGAGCCTTGAAGTATGAACACCGTAAATATTAAATTAACCAATACAAATCAAACTATGACGTTACAATTTCACGTTATTATAAGGATGTAATTGATAAATTACAATTATAAAATTGACAAGCAAGCTTTTACATATATTATCATTTTGAGACTGGTAAATTTATGTTTCTGACTGTAAAGGCTTCGATACGGTATTGAGTTGCCAGATTCTCAGTGAAACGTTTAATTATTCTCAAATTTATAATAATTAAAATCGACATTCTCTTTGAACGAAATGTAATACATATAAACGAAGATTTATAGATTTATTTAATGAAGTCTTAACAAAACTTAAAGAATATTGTACTTGAGAATTTAAAGAATTTTTCATAATTTAAAATAATCGTTACAAAGTCCTAATTTTAAAAAGTGACCATGCTCTAGTGTTTTTATTTACCACGAACCAAGGAAGAAAATCTCTTTTTATTAATCAAGCGATGGCATAAAAATAAGTTTTGTCTAAAAACACTATTTAAAGAAAAATTCTTAGTTCCAAGTCGTAGCTAATAAAGGAGCATTAGAACGTTGTATGTTCGCGTATATGTATTATTTCAGTATTATTTAAAAAATCGAACATTAAAATTATCTGTTTCCTTTTACAAAAAAAAAAGTTCCTAAACCCCCCCCCCATTTCCATTATTTATTACCCTATCAACCTCTATATATACCCCTAAATATTTTTTGCTCGTTAGTTTTAATTTTCACCTGTAGATGAAAACATCTGTAAGTTTTCGAAACTAGTCGTGTATAAAAATAAAACTCATTAAGTGGTTTATTAAAAGTGTTTAATTTAAAAAATCAATATGTTATTCCACAAAGTTAATGCCGAATCAATAAATAATATAATTTTAGTTATGCACATTTTACTTGAAATAATAAACTCAACAATAATATACGGAAAAAGGTTGAGATACACTTAACAGAATGGCGAACAAATATACATATTGATAGCATAAATGTTTTTTTTTAAAGCAGTACTTAACTCAAATTGAATCCATGATAATAAAGTCTTTTTTTACAGTTTTTTTAAAACGTTATTATACAAATATGTCATTCGTAAGTAAAAAGTTCAGGTTTCAAAAAATATCTTTGAAAACACTACGTTTCGTCTCCCAGGAGTATTTTTTTTATATATAAATTCACTTTATCCTTAAATTTACTGTCGGCACAAATTTCTTAGGATTTTAGGTAAAGTCAAAAAGTGCGGAGAAAGTTTAATCCTTTAGAAAGAGCCTGCTTTAGGAAAGCTTTCAAGTATAAAGTGGCAACTTTGTGAAATATTATATTTTAATTTATCAACGAGCACATGAAAATACCATCTTAAAAATAAATACTGTAAGTAACAATTTTTTTAAACTTATTAATGTTTAGTTAAACGTATATGTTGATATTAAAGGCAAAATTTCTAATATGATTTTAAGTCAAGTGTTGCGTAACCCTAGAGATTAAGTCAAATATTTTTTTGGATACTTTTACTTCACTTACTTTTCGATTTTATAGTAGCTTTCAGGCAATGAACGACATTCTCATTAGCGAGACCCGGATATCTGTTTATCAAACGGTTGTCACAAAAAAACGGAGTCAGCGCATTTAAGCCTAAGATTTCCCGAATATTTCGTGACTTTTTACTAATAGTACTTGATGGATGCGTTTGAATATTTGTAAGAAACTTTGGAAGAAAAATACAATTTCCTTGTTGAAATGACTTGGAGATGATAAGTTTGGATAAACCATCGAGAATGACAGGTATGCCAGAAAAAATATTTCCCAAGTCAACGCATTACCAAAACCAAGGAATAGGAATAACACAAGTAAGACAATTTGTATGAGTTAATCGTGACACTTGCAAAAAATAAACATGATTAACAGTGATGATTTTACGTTGCTCGCTATATTTTTCTGACAATTCATTTTCTGTGCAAGATGCTAAGATGTCTCTAGCTTACTAAAATAACAACAACAAAAAAACCTACAGTGAACTGTAAAAAAAAATTGTTAAGCAGTTGTTCTGACATAGAAAACCATACGTTATCAATAAATCCGGGTACATAATTTTATAGACAAACTTTAATTTACTCAAATTTCATCTGTATAATGTGGTGGTCATAGAGAAATTGGATTCTATATAAGTTCCGGGTTCGATTCTGGACGGAACGATATAAACATAAGTTTTTCTCGAAACCTCAATATGGAATAATATCGTAAACTGACACGTAAAACGTAATCCTTACGTGTACTCAACAAACAAGATTTATATTGTATCCATATAACGCAGTAAGTACCCTGTGCAAAATACCATACGAGTATTGGACAGTGTAATGTTAATCCTTAACACTCGCACGTCGAGTGTGACTCGACATGGTATTACGCCATCTCGGATGTTGAGTTTGACTCGACATAATACGATGCAATTTATAAAATAATATGAATGAAAAAAAAAAACACTCAACAATATTTGAAACCCCTTTTCAATCTTTTTTACAAATCAATAAGTATCTGGTGCCGGGAAAAAATATTGAGGAGTGCCTGGTGGTGTCAAAAGTCTGCGTAATCGGATGGCATGTATGACTAGATAATTTGAAAGCAGCGAGGAGTTTATGTCAAGACAGAAGAGAATGGCATTCTATCCTCTCTGCCTACCCCTGCGGGGAAACGGCGTGATGGTAGTAGTTGTAGTAGTAATGGTCAATGTGATGAAAATTCCTTATTTTAATTACGTTCTTACATACATACTCATTTGTAAAATATTTGCATTTTACATCATCGCTATAAATTCTGATGATTTTTTTAAAAATAATACTGTAAAACATATTTTTGTGATTAAAAATAAATAAAATGTCAAAATAAATGCAGTTTCGAAATTAATTTGCAAATTTACCATAAACTTTTTTTCACAGGATGACATTTTTTTATTTAGTAATATTGTTGGTTAACATGTCAAAAAAGAACATGGCAAAGTTTAATATGGCGTGCGTGGTCCATATTCATTATTGCGTTTAGGAACAGGTCATCATTACTTACGTTACGAAAGCCATTTTTTAAATTTATTTATTGACAAATTTGCATACGAAAAATTCACTAACATGTTATTTAGTACGATAAAAAAAAAACATTTCACCCATTCCCTTACAAACGGGAAAAAATCCCACGTTTAAGGGAGGAGTTTTATAGTAACATGACAAGTTTATTATATGTAGAAAAATAATAAAACTACTTTTCTATTTAACTTAAGAGTTCTAATAACTATTCTTCCAACCCTTATCTTAACACTGCGTCGTATTGGCGCAGTGTAATTTTGATCGTAACTAACATGAAGGCGAGTTGATCCTTCTTGCTCTTCAGGGACCAGTCCAGGATGATGTTGAATAAAAATTAGAGTGTATAATCACCAATATTTATTTTCACCCTCCCTGGGAATCATACCCGGGACCTCCAGCAAGGTAGCTAAATAAGCTAACCATTACACCATGGAGGTGGACTATTGATGGGATAAAAACCTGGAATGTTTGAAATCTTAAAACTAAAAAAATAAAGTATTTATTGTTTTGGCATTTGTGGTAAGACATGATGAAATTTTAAGAGAGTTAATTTTAATTGTAATGACTAGTATCGGAAGCTATGCTTCCATCTTCAGGTCGAAATATTAAAAGAAAATATTTATATTTATACCCGAAGATAGCTTCCAAAACTAGTCGTTATAATAAAGTGGTAAAAAACAAGTGTTTTTATTTTTAAGATAAATAAAGAGTAGAGGAATAGTAGAATACAGTTATAAATGCAACTATTATTGCAGAGATCGCGTTGTACGATATTTGCATTTCGTTAGAAAATGTGTTCGGTCAGCTGTAGCCACAGGATCCATTTGTATAACAACCCCCCGAATATTTAATTAGAAGACAATTTGATAAGTTAACGTTGGAGGGAGCAAGTTTGGGATTTACGCGGTTCTGAACCCTCAGTGGGCAAACAGACGCAAGTAATGCAGATTGTCGTAATATTATATTTGTGTTGGGACAGAGATGCCGCACTAAGCAATTGGGGTGAAATGAAGAAATGTAACCGCGTCCACCACCTTAAACCTTTCCTTTCACGAGGTATTTTATTAAGTCATCGGCCATTATATCAAGTGACACTCCATCTCATGTATTGTAGTTAATTTATTAAAACCCACATCCGCATCCGATATTGCATAGGGCACTGCAACATAAAAATGCAGTGTTATCTTGATCGTTCACATATCGCTGGTTAAATACCAAAGGGCCACGACGCAAAAAAATATATTAAACGCTTTATTCAAAAAATAGTATCTGAATCGCCAACATTTTCAAATTCGAAAGACATCTTTATTTCTAACTCTAGAATCATGGGTGTCTTTTTCGAATAACAAAATGTTGACGATTTAGTTACCATTTTTGGAATAAAGAGTTAAATGTATTTTTTGCGTTGTAGCCGTTTTGCATTTAACTAGCGATATGAAGGAAAGGTGATCATATCTCCACTTCAGGACCAGTCCAGGATAATATTGAATGAATATACGAATGAAAAAATAATTATATTTATCTAACCCCCCCCCTATAGGAATCGAACTCGTGACCTCCAGTGCGGTGGTGAGCATGCTGACCATTACAATACGAAGGCAGACATAATAGTCTTCTTAAATAATCATCAATATTTTTCACTTTTCCACTTTTTTTTCAGCACCCGTTTATTGGATTTCCTATGAGGAAAGCGTATCACTTCTATTCTACTCCACGTTTCCAATGTTTTTTCAACATTATTCTGAATTTTGTTTATGAAAAATTATCTACTCACATTTTTCGTCGAAATGTATTTCATAAAAGAAATATAAAAACCAAAAAAAAATTCACCTGATAAGCTTATTATATATTACGTTACAAAAACTTGTACGTGTAGGCAGAGCTTTCATCCTATTTATTATACCTTCCATTCCTCCCAAAATTCCACCCCCATCTTAAAGTACTTTATCCTAAGCTCGTTCATGTACGTCATCTGTTATACCTAATCACATATTTTTCATCGCCACATCAAATGGCATTTATATTATTAACGAACAAGTTAACATCAAGTCGATCTGCTACGGTACATTATGCACCATTGGGTGTAAACAAAATGTATTAATTATTTTATCTGAGAATGGATTTCATCGTAGCTTACATCGTCAGACTGGTTTGAAGATGTCGGTAATGATAAAAACCAGAAGCATGTCAAATAGATAAGCAAATTAAATATTTTATTACAGTTGGTACATTAATTACGTCCTCCATAAAATATTGTACTAATTTTATCGACACATCTATTAAATGTCATTTATCAATACCATAAAATGATATTAGAGGCGTAGCGATGTTAAGAGTCTACCATATGTTTAAAATCATGGGATCCATGACCGATTTTAAACACAGAATCTACAGGAAATTTCAGTATTTTTATATTACGTTAAAAATAAAGTGTTATATGAACCCAATATATGTTTCGAATTCACCAAACAAAAAGATAAATTAAAAAAAAGATAAAACGGCCAAAGTATACGGATGAGATAAAATGTATTATTTATTTTTCTTTTAAATGGTTAGTGCTGTTTTATTTCTTAGGCGTACTTTCATAAGCTCTTTAACTTTGTGTATACTTTGCAAAGACACCTGAAAGGGTAATAAAAACTTCAAGTTCGAAAGAGCAAAACAAACAAGTCTTCCATCTACTCTTTGAAATTTCACTGAGATTTCAAAACGTACGAAACTTCGCAGGGAATTAAAAACAATAACAGGATGCTATTATTGAATACATAAATAAGCATTTAATACTTCTCTGAAAGGTAATATTATCACAATGGCTTCTGCCGCTGCCACCGTAAATTTTTCTATAGGGGTGGAAAGCTACGTTTATCCTGGTCTTATCGATTTTTGAATGCCTTCAGAAATAAATAACTAATAAAACTATTATATATATATATATATATATATATATATATATATATATATATATATATATATATATATATATATATATATACTCTCATAATTGTGACAGTCGGTAAAGCAGATCGCGCAAATCTACCACCAGACGTCGCGCATGCGCCGCACTGAAAAAACAACTTCAGATAAAAAAAAACACTGTGTTTGGTGAACTGTGATATTATATGTCATTTATAAAATATTATTTTAGAATAAACTTTTATCGTCGTTTCTTTAATTACAAAGCAACATATTTGCCATAAATCTACAATTTATAAACTCAAATAAAAAAAATGACATATGGTAAAGGCAATAATGCTGATGTTCCCTGCTTATGAATCAAATATGTACATAAGGATGACAAATAATTTCAATGAGCAGTAATCGGGGTTACATAAATCCGTAAAAAGGTTTCCCCTGGGAACGGTGGATGTCGGTACTATTGCAAATTGCAAAGGATGTAATGTTGTTTGGAGACTAAGGTTTGGTCGGGATAGGAACATAATCTTAGTAAAAAGACATTTCACCTTCCGCCTTATTGGAAATGTTATGGCCATTCTTGTGTGCGACGCCAGAACCCGCAATATATTCCACTAACATATACCATTTTATGAACGTATCAGGGGATCGGACAGGAGGATTATTTAAAAGAAACATTTTAGCTAACCATAAGGTCCGGATTTTGCTTAAAAAATGGATGAACAAATTGGGTTAGTCTGATATATATATATATATATATATATATATATATATATATATATATATATATATATATATATATATATATATATATATATATATATATATATATATATATATATATATATATATATAAAGGGTCCGCCAAATAACTTTTTTTTTTTGAAAATGCTATAAGTGCTATCGAGTGTAGCTTCGGCTGTGTGGCACGTAGCGCCGTCCTGTTGAAACCAAATGTTGCCAATATCCTCCTCTTCAATTTTTGTGAACAAAAATCCGTTCAACATGGCCCGATAACGATCGCCATTGACTGTAACGGCCACTCCTTGCTCATTTTCAAAGAAAAATGGCCCAATTATGCCTCTGGACCAAAATCCGCACCAAACAGTGACTCGTTTTGGGTGTACCGGCTTTTCAATGTATGCGTGCGGGTTTTCTGTGCCCCAAATACGACAATTTTGCTTGTTTACATACCCGCCAAGATCAAAATGAGCTTCATCCGAAAAGATGATTTTTTTGGCAAAATCGGCATCTTCTGTAAGTCGATCGCAGGCCCACTCAGCGAAGCGAAAACGCATTGGATGGTCAGTTGGCTTCAACTCCTGAACCAATTGGACTTTGTATGGCGTCATACCAAGGTCTTTATGCAAAATTCGTCTCAATGATGTCTCCGAAATGTTCAATTGTTGAGAACGACGGTGAATTGATGTTGATGGCGCTTCACGCACACTTTCTGCCACAACATCGATATTCTCGGGTGTACGCACTGTTTTTGGCTTTTCACGCTTTGGTTTATCGATGAGGATGCCAGTTTCTTTCACTTTTTTCACAAGATAACGAACATACGGAGCTGACGGTGCTTCTCTTCTTCCAAAAACCGTACGCAATTTTCGCACACATTCTGCAACATTACCATGATTTTCAAAGTAATGTCGCAATATTTCCCAGCGTTGTTCAAGCGTATACACAACCATATTCGCTCAGCGGAAGGATAAAACTAATTATCTGTCAAATCAGACATGAGCTAAGTGTTACCATTCACGAAATAAGCACTAGTTGAAAAAAAAAACTTTAGATGGCGGACCCTATATATATATATATATATATATATATATATAATATATATGTATATATATATATATATACATTATTATGGATTACTCGGGTAATCACGCCATATCTCAATCTATATTCGTCCGAGAAAGTAGTAAAGTTAATACTTACGTAATGAATATTCAACTAATTGCATTAGTCCGCTAGATTTCTGCTGCATCGTATAATAATTAGAACGAGTTCTGAGAACGCTTTATCAGATATGCAGATGAGCTTAGAAAGCTGCCCGATCCATTTTACAAGTACCAGTCCTGACATACATGTAATTGTTAACCCCCGTTTAATTTCGAGCAAGGCAAGCTCAGTATAACTTACGTACTTTACCATAGATTACATTATTGCATAAGTTCAAAAATATGTGAGAGAAAATGGTGTTGTAAATACTCGTATATACATACATTGTCATTTATCATGCAGAGTAATAAGTTGATTAACCCTATGGTATATTAAAGTAATAATTAAGGAGTAAGTCTTAGAAAAAAATATGTGAAAAAAAATAAAGAAAAGTGATTATTAAATTTAAAAAAAGTAACAGTAAACAAGATTATCCTTGTGATAGAAATTTGTTTTAATTTATCGTAATCCTTCTCCATCCTCATTTATGTAAGGCGGTAAATTCTGTTTTTTCGATAAACGTTGTTGTTTTAGTTTTTGGCATGATTATAGCATCTCTCGTTTTTGGTTGGTTACTTCTTTGATATCCCGTCAATTGTTTATGTATCAGCTACAAAGGTTTTTAAATTTTTTTATTTAAAGTTTAAAGACATATATACCTTTACATTCATATTTTATCAATAATAAACTAGTTAAATAAAATAACACGTGTGTCTCCTAGTAGATCAAAATAAATTTTAAAGAATTCTCACGTTTGATCAATAAAAGAAAAAGCTATTTAGTTCACGAAGTTCTTAAAAGTAGGCAGTTCCGTCTGTCAGCAACTTCCGAGAATTTCGGTAATATGGATGTTCAATAAAAGGCAGAATGGTCAATGAGTCATAGTATAAAGAATGATATCTTAAACTATCTTATGCCAGGTTGGTAGACATGTGAATGACGATATTGCACCCTTCATACAAAAATATGCTGCATCTGTGTTGAGACATGTAAATACTAAAATACCCTGATGTATGGAGGTATTCACTGTTTCTGTTAAATGTTTGACCTTGCAACCAAAATTCAAAGCTGAAAAGTCCAAGATAAAAATAATTGTGTATTTTACAGAAATACCATACACCGAAAACATAATGAAATAAATATTAAAAAGCTGAGAGATTTAGCACACATAATATGCATTAAACACGGCCATTTTCAGAAAAGCGCGGTAAACAAAACAACCGTTTGCAATGTCACCCCTACTGTGGGTAGCAGAAGTGTTGGAGCAAAACAACGACTAACTGATTCGGTTGCACTGTTTTTTAGATGGAAAAGGGAAAACATTTTAAGCCCCGCGGAATCCGAGATGAATACACAATGACCGAATTCGGAACACGAACCATTCCAAGTTTATAGGCCCAAGCTTTCAAATAAATATCCAGAACTTACAATTAAATTAAATTGACCAACAAAAAAAAACGATTTTTTTATAGCTAAGAAGCATCTCTGATAAGGTTCTTGGGAAACCGATGTTGATAAAATGATCCGATCCGGTTCGTAAAAAATATGTACCGGAATTTAATAATCACAATAGTTGATACGGATAAGCAAATATTTTTGGAGTGGAACGCAGTAGGGTGGCGCTCCATCACATTTTCGTGATATTTTAATATTTAAAAAAATCAAACTATAACTTCCTCAAACGATAAAATACTATCGGGATTTATAAACCTAAAAAATGTGAATGGGTTCGAAATACGTACTTTCAGGTGATGGAAATTGACTCATCAAAACCAGCGATGTTTTTACAGTTTAATTTTTAAGTTTTTTTTCTCAGAATTATGTTTATTTATCTGTGAAAATTTGGATTAAATGTCTAAAATAATTAAAATTATTACTCTAAAATAATAAAAAAATCGTCAATATTCTTTATAGTACAGGAAAAACTAAATAATAAAATATATTTTTCTTCAGTAAAAAGCTTGGCAAGAAGTGAGCTCTAGCACCTATGTTTTTTTAATAGGTTGCCGATAAGGTCTGTGAGCTTTGAATATATTCGGGAAAAACAAATACGCTTTTGAAAACTTCGGAAACGATAATTAAAAAAAGAAGATATCGACAGCCTCAAAATACCGAAGCCATAAGAACTGAAAATAAAATTTAAGATTAGAGACGCGATAGGGATGAAAAATTTGGTATTAATCTCGAGAGGTACTTACCGATATCGATAGTTTTCATGATACAACAGGGTCGAAATGAAAATTTTACCGAACCAGGGAGGTTTATTATATCGTAATCTTGATCATTTCGATTTCCATTTCGGGGGCATTTGAGAGTATCTCAAGAACCGGAGCTTATCTATGCGAATTTTATAAATTGAACCAGCTATCAGGTTTGCTTCAGTCCATTTCGAGTCTTGGAATAGTCTATGAAAATAATAAAAATATAACTTAGGGCATAGGAAAATTTTGTGAGGCTATGTTGAAGATTATATATTTTATGATAAAGTATTATGATTTTGTTCAAATCTTTATACACAAATCAGGATTTAAAACCCACAAAGGATTTCTTGTAAAATTTTACGTATTTATTAAAGAAGTAATTGAAATGCTAATATGGTTAAATGGGGATTTACAGGGTTATAATTGTCTAATTTAAGTGATATTTAATTTACACATTGTGTAACATTCATCATTCTACCCATGATTGCCAATCAATTAAGATACTCTAAGAAAATTATCAAAAAATTGATACTTATATGTTTTTTTAGAAATTTTCTTTATTGAGTAATAAGAGTTGAAACTTTTTTATGTACGTTTATTCAGAACTTTTAAAACGCCCCTTTTTATTTTTATTTTGTTTAAAATCCCAACATTTTATTCGAATCTCAAAAAATTATTAACCCCTTGTGTGATTTGCCCGAATACTATTCGGGAAGGTATTTTGTGATTTGCCCGAATCGAGTTCGCCGAATCCAGTAAACGAATCATTTTATAGTGATTTGCCCGAATCCAGCTTGGACCATTCCCCCACCAGTCTAGATATATAAATTCATTCTTTTTTTTCCTTTCCTAATATTGTTAATTTATGTTAGAAAACTGATTTATTTTATTTCGAAATATGATAAAAAAAAAAAACATAAAAGGGAAGTGTCTTTTTTTGACCCACTTTTTTTCCAAGAGGTTGAACACAGAAATGGTTCAGTAATGGATTTTATAACGACACCAATAAAAACATCTAAAATAAAAAATAAAAAAAATCTAACCATATATTTTTTTTTGTAAAACAGAAATAAAGATTTATTCATAATTTATATTTGTAGCACTAACTTTGTGATTTTCCATTTAAACAAAGTTACATTTTAATTATAATGATTTATTGATTTTTAATGGAAAGAGGGCATTTTGGTTAGTTTCACACAAACAAAAAAAACATTGGCAAACGTTTTTCAATTTAAAAATCCGTCTACGTTGAGAGTACAGAGTGAAAAGTAAAGTTTGGTGCATTTTGCATGGATTTCAACAGTATAATCTGTATTTTATTTCCACCGTTTTAGTTTTACATGGCAGTTTGTGCAGTTCAGCTTGCCACTATTCTGGGAATGAATAAATGGGAAAATAAAGTTGTTATACAGCCACTTTTACATAAAATATCCTCAGGGCGTCGAGTATCATTATGCGTACCTCAAACGAAATAATGTTAGAAAGGAAAATACAAGGAATCGGCGGTACAATATCGAAAAATATACCATACTGTACAAAAATATTATTTGAAATAAATAACGTATAAAAAAAAACAAAAAATGATTTTCATGCAGCGTAAAAACTGTTAAA
This sequence comes from Brachycentrus maculatus, assembly GCF_059751285.1. Classification (NCBI taxonomy): domain Eukaryota; kingdom Metazoa; phylum Arthropoda; class Insecta; order Trichoptera; family Brachycentridae; genus Brachycentrus; species Brachycentrus maculatus. Next base: position 1,229,713 of record NW_028280764.1, read on the forward strand.
TAAAAACCGTATGGGTTTTGCGAGGCAACGAATTATATATAGGCTTATAGAGAAACGATAAAGAGTCATTCTCTTCCAATTTATCTCATTTAACATTTCCATGAGATAAATTATTAATGTCAGTGACCATTTCACTGAAATTGTGATTTTTAGCTATCTTGGTGATTTTTGTGAACGATAAAGAGTCATTCTCTTCAAATTTATCTCATTTAACATTTCCATGAGATAAATTATTAATATCAGTGACCATTACACTGAAATTGTGATTTTAGCTATCTTGGTGATTTTTAGCTATATGGTTATAGGTGTCTCCTAGTATAGAACTATAATAAGGAAAGAACTGAATTGTTGAACGTTCACCTGAAAGCAGCAATCTGTTTGCTGAAATCAAACAGCATGTTTGTATAAACCAAAACGATTCAGATTTTTAATCACACTGTACTCCATTCACTTTTGATAGACAAATAAAACTCGGGCCGATTCCGTGGCCGAGATGTTTAATTGGATAAGTAATTAAGAAAGTTGTGTAAAAGCTCCATAATATCTGTAAATTCAGACTTACGTTAGCTTTTTACGCTGATTTTAGTTTGAATTTAGTCCGTGTATCTTTTGAAGTGCACACCACTAAAATGCAAATAGTTTCTGAAAATTTCCCACGGGGTGAAATTGAAAAGCATAATCATTATTTAGTAGTCAAATACACTCTGTAATATGGAAGCAGACCGGCTGGAACAATCTTAATAAGTGATTAACATCCAATAAAAATAAAAATTCTATAAGTCTTTCACGGTTTTCTGAAACAGAAACTAAAGTCATACCACTTTATAAGTTCAGAAAATTTGTTTGTCGTTTAATAATAATAACATAAATAAAAGCACGTGGGTATTTTTATCAATATCCTTTATGTGAAACGTAAAAAAAATACAAAACACAAAGTACAGTTGTCTTAAATTTTATGGATGAAAATTATTAAATTATAATTAATAAATTTGTACAAATGAAACTTTCAATCCGCTTAACCCACAAAACGCTAGACGAAGTTATTATTAAGTCTAGCGACCATCAAAACAAAATGATTCTCAGATAAAACAACAGAAATTCTTGAGAGACTTAATTAATGGCCACCCTATAAGTTATTTGGCTTTTATAAGCATTTAAATTTAATTAAAAAAAATATTTAAATTTTAATTCAATACACAGTATTTTTTCCGTAATTGAAAATTCATATTTTCATTTTAATATTGTAATTTCCTGATGATATTTTTCGGTTTTGAAATGACGAATACACAAAGCTCTCTCGGATGGAGTCCTTCCTTTTACTATAGACCTGGGCTCTTTGAGGAAAATACTATTTTTATGAATTCATTTCTCATCCACGGTATTTTTATTACAATAATAAATAAAATAAAAATTCCCAATCTAAAAACAAAAAACTAACTAACCATCACGCCGCTTCCCCGCAGGGGTAGGCAGAGAGAATAGAGCGCCACACCACTCTGTCCTTGCAAACATTCTTCGCCTCTTCCACGTTCATGCATCTCCTCATACATACCCGCCGATTGTTACGACTCCGAACCTGACCACTTTCCCAATCTATATAGGTACAAAATGCAGTTGCTCAATTTTTCAAACGTTACGTGCGATTGAATGATTCAATCGTTAGTTAGAAAACTTAATGACCCTGTTAAAAATATTTGTCGACATTTTGCCAACATCACTAAAATTTTACACCGATTATAAGAAATAAACTAACTTTTTCACAGTAAAACTAAATATAACAATAAAGGTAGAAACTATGAAATACAGCGTATTTAATTGAACAAGAAAAACACCGCACAGCTTTTGAGATGGCCACTGTGCACATAACAAAGTGGTATCAAAATTAACTTTGAATAATGCAAGAAGTAATTATGTCACGGACCCACTCGCATATCTCGACATGATATGAATGTCTAGATATATCGATAAAATTCCTTGAGACTTGGCGTTGGGTTAGTTATCGTAAATATAACTAGCCAAGTACCAGCATGTATTTTAGTTCAAATTATGTATCTGTATACAGAAAATGGTTTTGTAATACAGTTTAAAATTGAATGTATGAAATAACAACAAGAAAATATTTAAAATAATAAATACATAAAACTCGGGGTATAAGTGGACCGAAGCTAACATACTAAAAAGCTCATAGGTAACTAGTGATCTGAGGTTTAAACCCAAATAATATTATGAAATACCGTATAACTTTAAAATGATTCTACTGCAGTAGAATTTACGGATGTTATGCTACATATTGTCCGCCTCCGTAGTGTAATGGTCAGCACGCTCGGCTACCGTTCTGGAGGTCCCGGGTTCGATTCCCAGGGGGTGTCAAATAAATATAAGTGATTTTTTCACTGTCATATTTATTCAATATTACCCTGGACTGGTACCTGAAGCGGAGGGCTGATCACCTTTCCTTCATATGTTTACGATCAAGATAACACTGCGTTTATATGATGCAGTGTCCTATGCATCATTGAGATGCCGATAAGAGTTTTGAAAAAAATTAATATAAATTTTTTAATTTGAAAAATAACTCCTATAATTAGAGATAATCCAGATTTGTGAACAAGTATTTGGAAACACGCAAATGTTATACTCAACACCATCATGTAGTACATGCTTGCTAACTTTTTACTGTTACTTTACTTTTTAATTTTTTTTTGTAAGTTTTTAATTTTTTTTAATTTTTTTTAATTTTATTATTGTTTTATGTTATTCAAGCATTTTGTATTTTATATAACACTATTATTCCAGTTCTACTTCTTTTAATATATATTGTATTCTTGCCAGTGCCTTTTACTATGACCTAAATTATATTGTATGTCCACACACAGGCCATGGCTTTGTGGGATCTTTTTTTTAATATTTATATTTTATACACATTTTTTGTATTTGTATTATATATTTTTTATATAATGTTGTATATTGGAAAAGAATTTATGATAAAGAAAAAAAAATCATACGTATAGTGCTTATAATTTTGTTATTTAGGATTTTTTAAAATAAAACTTTGTTTTGGTTTCTTGATTTTATATAAGCTAACGTGATTATAATCAGCGTTTTTTTATTATTAATTTTGGTGAATAAACCATCGACACAAAAATATCTTCACACTTAAAAAACTTTAAAAATATAAACGGTTTTACGTAATTTGATGTGGGTTTTCGTATATTATCAAAGTTCTCTATTGTTCAAAAAAGGAATCACTGAAACCCCTAAAATAACAGGTCTTGGCAAAACTTCAGATTGCGGTTCAGAAGTTTGTACATCTAAACGCATTAAATTACAAATCCAACAACAAGTAACAAACTGCTTAGCAACACCCTGGATCTAGAACAATATGGGGATGAAGGGTGGTTGCATTATAATCCCGTTAAATAAAACAATATTTACGTGAGAAAATGTGTGGATACGTGAAGACAGGAAACTATTTGCGGTAGACAATGAACAAACAAATGTTTCATAATAATAATATTAATGAAAATAAACAAAAATAATATCAAAAGGGAGTTTAGAATAGAAGGCAATACCACTCTTGGCATCAATGTGTTGAAAATATTATTCGCCTCTTCCACATTCCTGTTCATACATACTCGCTGATTATTCCAACCTGTCCACTTTTAAATATTGAATCATGAAAAATTTTCCTCGGTATTCTTCTGCTTCTATTTTCACCCATATTCGCATTATATATATATATATATATATATATATATATATATATATATATATATATATATATATATATATATATATATATATATATATATATATATATATATATATATATATATATATATATATATATATACACACATATATATGTTCCACATGTGCAAACCATCTCAAAGGACTTTTTTTAAAAATAAATCAATCAAATCTATACATTGTTTGTTTAAATATCCATAAAATGTTTCTTTTTATGCAACATATTTTTTTTACAATTCGACAAAAAATAATATCTGTCTCAAGGAAGTAAATTTTAAAAACAATTTATTAATTTGTTTTGGACATCATTTCAAAATACTTTGCAAAAACTACGCATAAAAAGGCATTCATGGACTTTCTTTCCTATTTTCAACGTTATCTCATTCGACCCATGCTTTTACTTAAAACATTAAAGCCCATCTTAGATTCGATTCAAATGACCTACTTTTGGTTTGCCTCCAAAAATGTGGCCATCATTTTTTTGCGTAAATTTTGCTAGCGTTTTATTTAATTGTGTTTTAAGATTATAACGTGACATCATCAAATATTTTACGAAAGACTTACACTTGAATTTGATTAAATTCATAACTTAAAATTCAATTAAATCACAATATAAGGCAGCCTGAATTACTCATAGTTCTCAAACAGTTGGGTAGCTAAAGAAATTCATTGTATTAAATCGACCTGAAAATTGTCTAGAATATTTTTAATGATTAGACACACCATGTTTTATTTTCGATGCGAGGATGAGATCAAGACTTGACACAGTGACAGCGCCGCACAACTGAAAATATTCATATATTACACACGGGATATATGTAGATAGAAGCGGTTCTGAACGCGGCGCGGTAATATCAGAGGAAGACAATCGCCCAGGACAATAGGAATACCTCGGGTACAATATTTAGGATTCCTATACCGCATACGTGGCGATACGCTCGATGGCCAAAGCTAAAACCGTACGAAGCTCGCCGGAGAAAGAAACTATTCATATTTTTCAGCTGCCACGTACCAAATCATTGATGCAATTTAAAAAATACGATTTTATTGTCTATGCGTAAAAACAATGAAACTCTATGATACTAGTGTAGATAAGTATCATAAAAAAATAAGATTTCAAAGATACAATGTTCTCTATTGTGTTTCAACTAAAACATAATGTATTGTAAATGAACATAACACCAACGGAGAATTAATAACAATTAAAATAAATTCAATACATTATTTTTTCAGTTTTGTTAAAATACACAATATAAATAAAGATTTTAAATATTCAAAATAATAAATCTTGATCTGCAAATAATGAAAGTGGTCATAAGTAATGGCAACATCTTATTGACGAGACGTATTTGACGAGACGTATTTGTATTGCGTCATATTTTGTAGTGAAGAAAAATGTAAAACGATTGTTTTACATTTTCTCCCCCCAGAAATGTTTTTTTTTGTATCTACATAATACGCAAGTATTACGTACAGAAAAAAAGGTATTCTTTATTTTTGGCGACGCTTTAAATACATTAACATTTGTAACAATTAAAACATGGCACATCTCACAACAACAAAAATAAACACTTCAGCGACGTCAAAAAAGTAGGATTCTTCTTAGTCCTAGTCAGTTTTAACATATGAAGATCGTGATTGTTTTAATAAATTTTCGAGACTATAAGTTTTTCACAAAAGTGTGATAAGACATGAAAAAAAATAATAAGAGAGAATTGGGCAATAAGAAATCTGTTTATCTAAAATAAATATTCCTGTAATTTAGGGGCTGTAAATTATGGAACTCAGTGTAATTCGAACCTAATAATACGTTTATATTTTAAAGTAATAAAAACCTTTGAATCCCGTTAGCTCAGTAGTTTTTGTCATTCAAAAGTCTTTTGGAATTATACATATTCTGTAAAAATAATTACTAGTAAGACCACGGCATACTCGTATATATATTATTAGACTGAAAAGACCTACCGCGTATTTTGCAATGAGATAGGGAAAAATGGGCATTTCGCACGGAGATTTGTGACGTCTTTAACTCATCGCAAGAGCATTTGCTACAAAAGCCAGATTTCGTTGAGACGATTACCAAGGATTTAATTTTCAAAGAATAGAAGACTGATATTCTGTTCTAAGGACAATCGTTCCGCGAGAATTAGACTGAAACCACTGTTGTCAACAGTTCTTAAGCTACGTAAGTACCGCAAGAAACGAGAAACTTTTAGGATTCGAATTGGTTATGCATAATCCAAAATTCAATGTTTTCTTAAAATTAAAATGAGAAAAAGTTGGTCAAGTAATAAGAGGGAAAGTTTTCGATGTGAAGAAAATTTAAAAACAATAAAAAAATTAAATTATAAATAAAACTTTTATACTCGAGTTATTCATTTTATATTTCAGTTTACAGTTTGTATTCAAACCAGAAGATGGAAGAAAATATATATATATATATATATATATATATATATATATATATATATATATATATATATATATATATATATATATATATATATATATATATATATATATATATATATATATATATATATATATATATATATATATATATATATATATATATATATATATATATATATATATATATATATATATATATATATATATATATATATATGTATATATATATATATATAAAACCCTTATCCGCACTAAATGGTGCATAGGGCACTGCGTCATATAAACGCAGTGTTATCTTGATCGTTTACACATGAAGGAAAGGTGATCAGCCCTCCGCTTCATGTACCAGTCCAGTGTAATATTGAATAAATATTACAGTGAAAAAATCACTTTTATTTATTTTACCCCTCTTGGGACCCGAACCCGGGACCTCCAGAACGGTAGCCGAGCGTGCTGACCATTACACTACGGAGGCGGACAAATATTTCTGCATGTATTAATTTAAATAAACGAATTTAATGAAAGATCTAAAAAATACAACAAAATGAGTAAAGAATCTAAATGGCAGGTAATATGAAAGCAGTAGCACGTAGTCGCCTAACTAAATGAATAATAATGCTGGCAATTAAATACGATATATATTTGAGAGAGAAAAGCAAGGAACAGAGAGGGTCTTAAAAATAACATACAAAAATGTACCAACATAATCTTGCTTACCCAAGAATGAAGAATTTGGTTAAATAAAAACTTTTTATTTGAACTTAACGCAGTGAATTTAATGATGATGAATTTTAATGGTAGTGAAAAAACGGTACGATCATAAAAATCTAATTTTCAAAACATTCCTTCACAACCTTTTTTCCTACGTGCAGACAAACCCTCAACACAGAGGCTTTGCAAATAAGTTTTAAAATAATAATATAAAACCGAAAAAGGAAAAAAGGTAAAAAGGCAGAATTAAAAAAAATGGATACTTAAATAATCGGATTTTTATTTATTTATAAAATCAAAAATCTTTTCATGAATAGAAAAAAATGATTATCCTATCCCAACAAAACAAAAAGGTTTAAATTAATTCATTTAATTTAATTAATTATTTTAATTACAAGGCAAGACGAAACGGTATTTTCAAGTTTATTAACATTGAAAAACGGGGTGCATATAAACAAAATATCAGATATGAAAAAAGCGAGTTTTAAAATACATAGTTTTATACATTATACGTTTTTCGAAAGGGATATATATATATATATATATATATATATATATATATATATATATATATATATATATATGTATATAAATATATATATATATATATATATATATATATATATATATATATATATATATATATATATATATATATATATATATATATGTGTGTATATATATATATATATATATATTTATATACAAATATATATAAAAATATATATATATATATATACATATAAATACATATATATATATATATATATATATATATATATATATATATATATATATATATATATAATGTACATGGAAGTGTTTTCATTATTTTTATTTACCCCTAGATATTTTCCTCTGCAGCATAGCAGGAAGCAAGAAGCGAACGTTAGTTCAGTGGACCAACTAATTGCATCTGCCACCGCTGGAAAACATGACGTAGGTATTCGTTATCAGTAAAAATAGAAAAAAATGTCCATTAATTAAGGCGTTTAAGAAAATGGTAGTATTTACGGCTATAAAAATTATTAATTGCAGCGGAGACATGCTTAAATTGTATTTAATATTTTGTTAACGTCAATACAAGAAATGTATTAAACATTATCTAAATTTATCTAAATATACTTTTTATTTGAAATTAAATATTATATCTAACTTGACGTATTTTTTCCCTTATCTTTAGTTAGTTTTATTAGTTTATCTAATTATTACGTTTCTCAAAAAGCTAAAGGTTTATTATTCTTTTTTAATAAATAAACATGCAAGTTCCAAGCAATTTATATAATATTTAAAACGGCCTAAAAGAATGGTTGGAAATATTAATTAAAAAGAATATTTAATATTGATTCAGTTTTATATTACTCTGGTAACGTTTTGTAAATTTTTCAATGATTTTTTTTGATGATTATCACACAAAACCAATGACAAAACGGTTCGAAGAATTTTTATTTTGAAATATCATTTTGTAAATTATTTACTGTTTATATTAAAATCATATAACGCAAGAATTCACTGGAGGTGTATTGAAATCCATTTAGGATTTTTTAAAAACAAATACCACGTTTTAATCTTAGATGTTTGAAAGCGAATGACAGATTCTTAATTAAAAGTAGAATAAGACACATATTCGCACATAATTTATTGCGTAGAAATTTATGTAATTAAATCTCAGACTTGCAAGTCTTTCTGAGAATACTTAAGTCATAAAACTTAAGTAAATGATATCTAACCAAATGGTAGGTACTATAAGATGTTTGGTAAAAGACAGTGCTAGCAATTTAAGAATCTCAATTTTAATTGCATACTTTATTACTGAATACTGGTTGACTGGAGGAATTTAATTATTCCAATAAATCCTTCGTTAAAGAACAGAAAAAAGGTTTTTCTATCTTCTGGATAAATCGATGAATTTTAAATACTACCGTTCAAACAATAAAATTAAATACTAGAATCTTAAATCGTCAATGCTATTCATGATCGAATATTTCAGGATCGTATTTAATAATATTTGGAAGTCTGGGTTTTTACAAGGTTTATGACCTGTCATAAACCTTGTAATATGCTGGATGAGTAATCACTTTACACACGTGCGACAAACACCATTTTACTCATGATTGACAACCATAATACTCATTTTTTTAGAACTCCTCCTTTTTAGAGGTCATGCGCCCTGTAAATACTCAGACTTCCATATTCTTCTTCATCTATGTTGAGATGTAAAAAAGGGGGAAAAACCCAGATTTGTGAGCAAGTATTTGTACACACTAAAATGTTGTGAAAAGAATATGAATTATAATGATGACTTGACAGGAAAAAAAGTAATTTTGTCACCCGTACAAGAAATATTGGTTAGGAGATATTTCATTATAATTCTGAAATTATTTATTGTCTCGTCATGGGTTCTGCTAAGCGAAGGGTTCATCAAAAAGACAAATAAATAAAACAGCAAGAAATTAATAAAAGAAATCATGAAGGAAAAATCAATGAACACTGACAAAAATAAGAAAGAAAAAAAACAGTCAATATGAGAATTCATAGAAAACATATCATTGATGGTAAACAAAATAACATTAATTACTGAAAAAAAATAAAATGTGCAAGAAAAGTAAACCAATTTTATTTTTATTTTTAAAAAGTGTAAAAAAACATATTTTTAATGTCAGAACTAAAGAGATTGACGTATGAAGGCAATCAAAGGCAGTACAAATCTCATTCATCTCATCAAAAGTTATCATTTCAGAATAATAATGAAATTTTACACACAGTGGACAATGTACAAAAAAAATATAAGTTCGGAAATTTAACCCAGGACCTGTTGCATGACAGTAAAACATGTAAACCACTCACTGAGGAAACAGACAGACAATTTATTATACGAGTTAATAAACCGATTTGTCTTCGAACTACAAAACACGCATTAGCGAGTTAAAGCACCCAGACAAGTAGATTCTATTATTAGATAGATCCCAGCTCCTTGAGACTGGATTCTGTAAAACTTATAGACTGTTAGTACAAAAACAGTTCGCAGACAATCCAGACTACGCAGCTCAAGGCAAATTTGTGAACAGATATTTGGGTATGGGTTGGACCGCGCTGCCGCAGTGAGAATTTTATTGCTGTATAAAAATTCTAATTTAATACTAGCTCTCTCTGTGTAAACCCTACCTTAAAGATGTTTAAATTAAAGAGTTTATTTAAAGCACTAAACAAATTATGTATTATACAATCGTATATTTTTAATTATTTTTTGAAAATAGTTTTTTTATAACCGCTGAATTTAATGTTGTGGAGTATCTGTTGAAAAAACGTATGTCTCCAAACTAATAAACTTTGACGTATAAAATAATCATATTTTTTTTCGCATATGACTTTATTGGAGCTTTTTGCGAATTATTAACATGTTTTGAACACAACAGTTGTTGTAACACGGTCGTTTTAACAGTCGCACGGGGGTGGAGAATAGTTACTGGTGGATACCAATTTATATAAATATATCTAATAAAGATACTAATTACTATAGGGAAAAAAGCAAAAATAATGTAAAAAAACTTTGTGAGAGAGGGTTAAAGAAAATTATTTTAAATAAAGGCGTCAAAAAAGTATTTTATACCGTAATTCATATGAAATATTGTAATAATATCTTATTATTCTTACATGTACATTATAATGCATAGGGCACTGCATAAAATTGATATGCAGTGTCCTATAGCTGACGTGATAGATGTGGTAACAGAAAAACTACCATAACTTATATAATGGTTTTTAATTAATTACGATCTTAGTCTATATAAATACATAAACAGGTACTTAAATCATCACTTTCCTTGTATTAACATGGTTATATTGGAAAATAAAATAATTATCTAAGATACGTACAAAATCATAACCATTATTAAATAAAGTAGTCGTTAATACAATTTTAATTTTAAATTATGAACTTATGAAGGAACGGATAACTTTTATAAACGGGATAAGCGATTTAATCCTCGTAAGTCTCAAATTACGACGGTGAAAGCTCTCTAATTAGGTAGGTAATTTAATTTAAGGATGGAAAATTTTCCGTATAAGAAATTACCAAATATAAAATAATGTTTAAAAAAGAGTACGAAAAATAAATTCATAATCTTAATTTAAATTTCCAATATGGTATATTTAAATGATTGATTTGATCATCGGATATATTTTTGATACATTTTGAAAATTTGCAGCTTTCAGTGACAAAATGGAGGATGCTATGCATATAACAGTATTTTAATAAAGTTATTACACTATTATACGAGTATGGAAATTACTGTATTATACTGTAATTGTGGGAGATAAATAGTTGTATTTGTTGTAAAATGGTTGAAATAAAATGACACGATATAATGCGTAGACATAATGTCTTATCAAATATAATTTTTTTTTTTGAAAAATTTACAAAACGTGAAATAAAATCATAAATTTTTACATTTTTAAATTTCGCATTACATAGCTTAAGCAGTTTTTTTATTCCCCTCACTATCATTGTTTTTTTCCTTATATAATAATGTACCAAATGAAGTGATACTTTATTAAAATATTTTTTAAATAAAGGAATATAACCCACAAAACTTCTATTTTTGAGGCTTGTCTGCAGGTAGGAAAGTAGGTAAGGATAGAAAAGGTAGATGTAGAAGATACATCACAAACACCTAGACCTTTTAGCTATGTTAAATAAATATATTTCTTGAATTAATTTTGCTATTGCCTGGAATCAAACCAAAATAATAATAAAAAAAACTCAAATGAACGGACGCGTAAGATATTCCCGTTTTACGATAACCGCCGCATGTGTGCTGAATTACTTTCTTTTTTTTTTAAATGAAGATAATTTTGCCACAAGATTTACGAGAAAGGTTGTCACCCCGCTTGTATCTGTTCGCACGAGAACTGGCATTTGCAGAAACAGAGAAACCAGCTTAATGCGAGAAGATAATAGGATTATGCACTTCAAAGAAAGTACATACGTATGCACACACGTTTGTGTCCCCGTGAGCCTAACAATATTAGCGGTCGGCCGAGAATGCGCCGCAAAAAGCTTACATCTGGCCGTCTCGTCATATGGTCAACTGTGCCACCCCGGCGCCGTTATTGCATTGCGGGAATACATGTTTAAAAAAATCACAACCCGAGGGCGGAATCCGAAACGCTCTTTGACTGCGGCTGTTCGGCCTAAGTATGCCTCAATTACTGCCACAGCGTTTTTCTTTCTTTTTATTAAAGAGCGGTTCGTTTTGTTACTTCATGCGAAACGAGAGAAGGATTTATGCATTTAAAAACCATCGAATATTCTATAATTTACTTAACGTGAACTGACGTCGTCTTTACCTATTTAACATAGCTAAAAGGAACGTCAGTTCTTGGAAAGTTAAAAAAAATATATATGTTTTTCTTACAAGTGGAAATATAAAGACAGTGAAGATGTACGTTCAGATTCCCGTTCGAACGAAATCGATTTTTTTTATAATAAATTATATATTTAAAAAAAAAATAAGGGTGGAAAGACTATTGTTATATTCAAAGTATAATATTCATTTGCGTAATATATGATAATGATAATAATTATGAATTCATTGGGATATTTTGTCTATGTCTGTGTTTGTTCTCACTGATAAAAAATCAAATAAAATAAAAAAGACAGCTCCTACCCCTCTTCATCCTTCAACGTCCCAAGGACACAACTTTAAACTTTAGACTTCACATAAAGTATTTGAAAATGTGCGTAATGCATCAAAACACATGTCACAATATATTTTAAGAAAAACTTAAATCGAAGAGGGATATTTCGTGTCAAGGTTAATTTTTACAATGCCTGATGAATAAATTCGTTTTTAGTTTCTCGTCTGCCAAAAGTTAGGTAGTCATGAATGTACAATTATTGATAGCACTTTTGTGCAAGAATTGATAATTGTATTAACAGTTTCGATGGCTTGCATTTTAAACACAGAAATAAATATACCTATATATTTAACATGGCTTCATGTCTAAAATAAGATTTAAATGAACAATTTTAAGCTTACTTTGATATTGTAGTCGAGTTTTGTACAGTCAATTTTGAATTTTCTCACCTGAAAGAAAAAAACAGAATAAGTTTAAAAAAAAAACAAAACATTTTAAAAATATATACTTATGTGCTTATACATTTTAATCGTACAAATGAAGTGATAAATTTTTTATCGAGGATTTATTATTAACTAAAATAAATGAACAAACGTTAGATTATATGTTAAGTAAACTATCATTTTGAATTTTATCACCTGAAAGAAAAAAACAGAATAAGTTTTTTTGAAAATATATATATATTAAAAATGTAAATGTACTTATACATTTTAAGCGTACAAATTAAGTTTTCAATTTTTTCTCGACAAATTATTAAAAAATAAAATAAATGAACAAACGTTGGATTATGTGTTAAGTAAACTAGGATTTTTAGATCTACTGGTTTGAAATGATAAAATGAAAACATATGTACCACCTATGTGTTTGATATGTGTGATACACACCTCATGCTATACACCCGTTAATATCAAATTTATATCACTCATAGATTTGATAAAATGAGGAGACGGAGATGAAGACTTGGAACACATTCAAGCAACATTTCTGTAAGATTTATTACGTCAATAACGCCGTAATTGATGACGGTAAGACCTGTCGGATGAGAAATTACCTGGACTAACGGCATGTTTAATGCCTTACTGACAAATTTATTTTTAATATTTCACACTAAATGACAAAAATTGATCTAAAGATGATGGTCACGGATTAAGGTAGATTTATGATCGGGTGTACCACTTAAAATCGGGAGGGGGGTAGAGATTTGAATGAGTACAAGTGCAAGAATGCATGACACATTTTTATACTGACCATCAACATATTATTACCATCCAATTACAAACGCAGAGTTGGAAAGGAGTATGATGGTTAATCGAGAAATATACCACAAACGTCCAGACCAATCGAAAATAAATCACTCTTGACATTATTATCCAATTGGTGTGAATATAATAGTTTCGTAGTCGAACGTATACACGACTCTGCGCTTATCGACGCATGGTGTATCTTTTCATATCGCTCACTCCTTTCAACAATGTCATAAATCAAAAATCGTCAATTTTCAGTAATGCATGTTTTCGGAATGCCCAGAAAATGTACAATATCCCAGCAAAACAGGCATATTTTTATCTTAACACTTACCCGCTACAGGGCAGAAAGTATTGTTTTTGCATTTTGAAGAAAAGATATATATTTTTTTTAAATACTAAATATTTTTCGAATGAAGTGAATGAAACCTTTAGGTTTTACCTAAAAAGATCTGTTGCATATTAAAAAGTTTAATAAGTGGCTTGATATTTATTTTTAATACATTGTATTATATTTTTAAACTTTAAAACGTTCTCCAGAAAAATCAAGTTTTTTGATGTATGACGTTCTTGAAAGGAGTGGGCGATATGTTGGATGTTATTCGATAGATTTGGAAGTAACACTTAACCCAGCTGAATACCAGGTCGTAAACCCTGAGATGCTCAGACTTACATCTTAATATATAAACGATTCTTTATCTCAAGTTACCCAAAATAAAGACGTACGTTAATAAATAGAAAAATAATTGGAGAATAGGTGGTATGTCATAATGGTGGAATGCAGATTTTTCCGAAAAACAATAACCGTATGACAAATTTTTCACTACCAAGAATTAAGAGATATGTAGGAAGAAAAATATTTATAATACGATGAAAGAACCATGTATAAGCTACTATAATTAATTTTATTTAAATAAATTCAAGAGAATATTATGAAAAATTTGATTCTAAAAACTAAACGTTGTGAACCGATATGACTCTGCCAAACACCTTTTAACTGCCCTGTAGTGGCTCTTCGGAAATTGCGTACTTATAAACAAAAAAATAAATTTAAATTTGAATGTTACATTGTCGTTTGACGTTCGTTTCTTGTCGGCGAAACCCATTGGTATATTTTCCAGTTGTCAAATAAATTAGAGTCTGAGGTAGAACCCTAACGACTCATTGTTCGGCCCGCCAAACCTGAACGGTAAATAAAAATTGGTATTTAAACTTCAAGTTAAAAGTCTAGCTAAGGAATTTCGATTTTTTTAACAAACCTTACATATCATTAAATTTCTTTAAAATACCAAATAATACAACAAACGGATTTAAACCATTATTATTTATATAAAACATAAATCACCTAAATTCACTAGTACTTGAAAAAGGTTAATAATCATAATTTATTAAAAAATAATTAACAAGCGAAAATTTTACTCTGTACGTCTATGTGAGAGAAAATCGAAAGGAAGGGAATGTATGAAAATACATAATTGATAAATATTATATTTATAAAGTAAACAGGCAGAAATCAAACAAGTTGTAGTCAAGCAGTTAGGATCTACACGTTTCCTTGTTAATTAACTCTGCCCTACCTTATTAGAAAATAAAATAATTGATTTTACTGTGACTAGGGTTAAGTGTGGATCTACTGACTCTGTTCCGAAGTGCACTTGACCGATCCAATTGCCCCCGCTTAAAAGGATTCATCCAAATACAGGAGTTTAAGGGTTCGAATATCCTTAAGTATTTCTTAATGAGATTTCCTTGGGGCGAAACCCCATAGACTTCCACATATATATCAACCTATCTATATACATCGTCCTGCAACCAATAATCGTTCTCTTCGTGAAGAGGAATTTGAGATTATTTCGAAATTTAGCTAAAAGGATAAATTTAATGAAATTCCGACGGTTTAGTTTTAAAAACAACGTTATTTGGAATCTAACAACTAATAGGCGAATTCTGGCAAAAACGATGTACTTGACTGATTAATGAAATAAATATCGTGTTATCGTTTTATAAACATGTCAAAAACTAAACATTTAAAAATGTTAAAAAACAAAACGTATAAAAATTAGAACGGTAATCGAAAGATTAGTTGACAAATATGACATTAAAAAAAAGACGTTCATATTATGTTCCATTTTAATAATGGTAAGAAAACTAAAGTACATAATTAGATTTGAGATTTACAAATGACATTACAATTAAGAATTTTTTTAAGGAGATTAAGGTACAAGGAAAATATATCAAACAGAAGATGGAGATGGCAGATAACTGTGCCGAGTAATATTGTTACTTGCACTAATCGAAGTATTTTACAATAATTAATTAAATAAATTAACGATGGATGATTTTTTTTAAGATAGAAAATGCCCGTTAGTAGCCTCAAAGGAAATAATGAAATATGTAAGCCCGATAAGCATTAAAAGCGTTGGGCATAACAAAAAAAGAGAGGAAATTTGAACAAAACAAAAGACAGCCCCTGGGATATATTTTCAAGGGGAGATTTTGGGAAATCCTCTCGTATTTTATCAAAATACTAGACTGACAGAACTATACTACCCTTAGAATCACCAATTTGCACCAAATTGGATTAAGCGTAAATCACACGGACTACACTATGGGGAATATTTATAGTGGTGTGTTAAATCAGTATAATAAACACGACAAAGCGCGTTTTCAGAATCAATACATTTCGCTTGACGGTTAAATTATTCATTATACTATTAAATTATTTCGGTCAATTATAAGTTTCAAATGTAAAACATGCCTGGTTAGCCCCTTGGCCTGAGTTGGCCTCTTGGCGGATTAAACTGACAATTCGTACTTACATTTATGAATTCATTACACTTTAGTAAAATTGAAAAAAAATGTTAATAATAGCTTGTTACAAAAATATATAGCAGTACTTGTGCATAATTAGGAATTATGAATACAATTAAGTAATGATAAGCATACTACTAATATTCACTACATACGAACTGGTTTACGAACGAAAAATAAGAATCATTGAAGTTAATATTACGAGTGATAAGTAAGTTGTAAGTCAAAAATATTTACACGATAATAATAGTGTTTTAACAATAATTGTCATTTTTATTATTATTATTTAAAATACGAACAACCCATACAGTCTCAGTCAGACGGAAGGCTTTTATGAGATTATATCCTGAGCTTTTCTATTTTCAGTGGGCTACCATATATACAACATACTATGTGCGTTTTCAATGTATTTATCACAAATAGTTTTCAACGTATGTTTACTCCGGTATTTTGAGCAGTCTTTTGACATCGCATAACAAACAAAATAATCTGTTTGTGTCAGTATAATTTTTTAGTTAAAATTTTAGCTAAAATATTTCTTTGATATACGCGAATTTGACGGAATGCTACAGATGGTGAAATGATTGCGTTGATTAGTCAAAGGCAAATCCCAGGAGGAGAGAAGACGAGGGAGAGTAGGGACATCATCTGGCCAAGTGCCATCAGGAAGTAATTACAAGAAACAATGCCAGCACACGTCTGGGACTCTGAGAGCGTATAGCCAGGAATAATAGACTGCCAAACACTTGTTCCGGAATGTCAAATTCAAGAGACCTGCGCCTTTTGTAATCAAATTCAACGAAAAACGCGGATGAAAATAAATCTATTTTATCTCAAATGAACATATCATTCTTTTACGACCGGTGATATATCCAGTGAATATCAAATATTTACGCAAGTCAATAAAAATATTTGAAAACCGAAAATGTCAGTTTTCGTTAAGGAGTAATATGCATCAAGACAAAAATAATGTACAATAATAAAGATAAGTTAAGAAGGAAGTTATTAATAAAATTTATGTAAGAAAACATATTGAGATGGAAGACTGAATTAAAGTTTTCTTAGAGTTGAGAGTATTGTACTTTCTCGTTGTAACAGAACAATAGAAAGGAATGAATTCTACACAAAATACACTACCTTAGACACTAAGCTTGTGGTACTATGGAATGCGAGTTGGGGGATACTTCGCGAAAATTCCAAAAGAGTTTATGAAAAGAAATTTGTGAGACACGGATGAGATAAATATGGGAAGATACATGAGAGTACATAAAAATGGTATAAGTAATAAAAATATCGTATAAAGTGTGATAAATTGTGATATAAATAATATGTCAAGCGATGTAGGTGAGAGTCAATTAACTTTCAAATCTTAATGAAGTTTTTTACTTATTATTTTTTGCCATCGCAACATAGATGAAGAAGAATATGTAAGTCTGGGCATTTACGGGGCTTACGACCGTCATAGGCTGGTGTAAGTGATCACTTTACCCACGTGTAATATTCCCTGATTCTACCCGTATTAAAATTCCAATTCTAAAAAAATAAAATGAAAAATAACTTCTATGATTGGAGATAATACAGATTTGTGAACAAGTATTTGGACACACTCAAAATGTTGTAAGTTTTAATTTGTTTGGATGGAATGATTATTTTTGATAAATGACAAAAATAAGGAAATACTAGTATATTACCAAAAAATATATTAAATTTGACAAAATGTGATCTCCTAGTATTAACTTAATACTACGGAATCATTAAATCAAATTAATACAGCATGTTTAACAAACTGTAGTTTACAATACGAAGTTATCAACCAATAAATCATTGTAGGTTTTTAAAAATAAAAATAAAATCATATTACTACATAAAAACATTATAAATTCAATAAACGCATGAAGCACATGAGTATTTTTTCAGATAGATATCAAATCAACAGTATTCAATTTTAACGCGCATAGTAAAAATATCATGAAAAATTTGCGAGATATGTATATCTTTTTCATTTATTACTATGTGGATAAATTACAAAACATAGAAATCGTAAAATCCTAGTGACAAGTTGGGTTGTTAAATGCGGGTTTAAAGCACTTACTTGAATAAAATATCTAACCAAACATTCATAAGTGTTTTAATTCTGTTTTAGATGTAATGTTTTACATATAACACAGGCATGTAAATTATTCACCCAAATAGCTAGAGCTATTAAAGCAAGATTCGGTTTTACGAGCAGCAGAATTATAACACTTCTTATACCAAGTAGTTAATTTTATGTATAATGCAATGTTAGAACTATTACAACAAGACTCGTGAGTAAATTTTTAGTTTGCCTTATTTCAAGGTATATTAGTTGGGAAAACAAACCAAACTAACATGTTTACTTTTTATTTTCCGATGCAGATTATGTGATATTAAAAAAATAGTTTAAGATACAAAATTTGAAAAAAAAGCTTTCAGCAGTAGTTCTATGCTATGCTACAAGCTACATATGTAGAGCTACCACATGTCGAAACTGCATAATAAATGAAAGCAATAGCGTGTCAAATTCGTACTTAATAAAATTATAATATTCTTGGGCTGAAAGTGAAATATATTTTTGAACAACGGTTAATGGTCTCATAGAAGACTTCTTTTGTCACTGTTAAATTGGAATGTTTCAAAGTAAATTTCATATCGATAGTGCTTTCGCTTGTAATAAAAATCCAAAAAAATGCTATATTTCTGATTGCGCGCATTCTCGGTTGCTTTTATTAATGCATTCAGTTGGTTCGACTGTATTTCATTTCAAATTTACTCAGGACGTATTTGAGATTGCCACAAACTGAGCATCGTAACCGTTGTTAATGTAATAAATGATTTTATCACCATTAAATGTCATTGTCTTTAAGCTTTATAATGAAATATATATGCCTGTCACTTAATCTTAAATATACTATTATTAATACTGATGCAATCTATCCTGACTACTACTGCGATGCAGTGCTAAAGTCGACTGTTTTAGCTGCACCTTCATCAGCTCTTGTGGTTTTGGTAATCAAGATTTACATCGTTAAATTAAAATATATTATAAGCGTGTAAAATATAATATTTCAATTTATTTATTGATTTGGAGTTTAATTTGTAGAACTCCATTTTAATTTATGTATTAATTGTTAAATCAAACACAGATTTTATGAGTCTACTAAGTTGTATTTTATTGTTAAATACCTTCATGCCCCATTAACTATTGTTGTCTCCCGTAAATTATTACTGCACACGTTAAAACTATTACTTAAGTACCTATAATTGTATAGCTACATAAGGACCATCAGTCCATTTAATCTTAACATCCGTTTGAAAATGCCATAACTAGGCGAAACAATTGTCACAATATTAAGTTGTATGCGTTTATTAACAAAAAAAATACAACTTAGTACACTCATAAAATCTGTGTTTGATTGAACAATTAATACGTAAATTATAATATATTCTATGGTTTGTCAGAATTTGCGATTGTGAAGCGCTGTGAAGCGTCTGGGTCACATTTCATATCTTGGCAAGTATGGTAGGTTGCAAACTTGTGAACAGTTTCCCTTGTCTGAGAGACATGCATGTTACAAGAAATCATACAGGAATTTACTCCACGTGTGTTCATACTTGACAACAACGTTGCAATTGAGTGATATCCTTCATTTATCTAACAATTCTGACAATTAAGCTATCTATATTGTACATTTTTTCATGGTATAAGTATGCAGATTCAGGCTCACGAAAATACAGGAAAGAAATGAAGTTTTAAGTAAAAAATGTGTCGCACCTTAGAAAATAAATGATACTGACGGTCAGTCTCTGTGTTTTAACTGTAGCTGAAAATAGGGGAAATGTAAACAATGAAGGTTCACGTAGGTCTGAGAATGGGAATAAATCGCTTGATAAATATTTAAAGAGACTGCACCACGACGCGATGCGACTTCATCGAGTGGGCTTTCAAGTGTGATAATCGTACGAGCGTATGCGGCAAGAACACACTATAAACACAGACAAATCTAACTTTTGTTCAAACAATAATACAAAACATAATACATACATGCATGCGTAAAAAATAATAACGACAATAACGGATACTTAAATAAACAATAATACATTAAGATATTTCAGGTATTAATTTTGGTTCTTTTGCGTATTGTTCCGTTCGCAATCAATAAATGACAACATTTTTTAAGCTACGTGATGTACGAACTAAAGTACTTTTTAAAACTGATTTTTCTATGGATACTGTGAATCAATATTCACATATTATAAAATCCTTGTATACGGGATATTATATCTAAATTTCATACTATATTGGATATTCAACAAATAAAACTAACTAACTAACCATTACGCCGCTTCCCCGCAGAGGTAAGCAGAGAGAATAGAACGCCACACCACTCTGTCTTTGCAAAAATTCTTCGCCTCTTCCACGTTCATGCATCTCCTCATACATACCCGCCGATTGTTTCAACTCCTAACCTGACCGCTTTTAAGTATTTGACATACCTGATTGTGCCAAGTTTTTCTCGGTCTTCCTCTGCTCCTTTTCCCAATTACGCTCAATTACAATTACAAATAAAATAGTAAAAACTATTTTAAATAAATATGTAGAACGACAGAAGCGCAGACATTGTTATTGATAATCATAATAATACCAACAATAAAAATTTAAACGTTTTTATTGTTCAAATGTTTGAATATTATTTTATATTTTACTATTTTTAATACCGCTCGAAAATTGAGGTATTGCGAATTTCGGATTGAAGCGTTCGCTTTATTTTATTACGAGATATGCTGGCGATTAAAAAACAAAATTGTCAACTCGGAAGAATCCATTTTGTTATTTATTTCAATAAACGAGGGTGTAAGCTAGGAGAATTTATGGCCCAACAATCAGCGTGCTCGTCCCTCGAGCTGTTCCACTCACATTCCTTACTCACTAAGGGGTGCCAGATTGCCAGGAAAATATTGCATTGATTACTTTCATTGTATTTTTACAAAATAATTGACGAGTGGGTGATGCTTCCCACACATACACTAGACGAGGGTTACATTTCGAGATTTCAATAATTAATTCTATTCAGACAGCGTAAAAGCTGAAAATCAGCCCCAAAATAGAAATTGAAATTAGTATTATATATTTATTCGGCATTAACAGTAAGAAATGACATGTTCATTAAAGAAAACACTTGTTTTTTACCACTTGAGTTTTTATTATAGACTACATGTTTCAGAAGTTAAACTTCCATCATTCAGGTGTGTATAGTAACTATACAGACCTGAATAATGGAAGTTTAACTTCTGAAACATGTAGTCTATAATAAAACTCAAGTGGTAAAAAACAAGTGTTTTCTTTAATCATTGCAGCATGTCTTACCACAAAGTTAATGCCGAAACAATAAATAAAATAAGACATGTTCATTATTTAAAAATAAGTTTTAAGATGTTTTCATCTACAAGTGAATAGTAAAACTAATATTTTACTATTCACCTGTAGATGAAACAATCTGTAGTTTTCGAAATTATTCGTTTGTAATGAAATAAAATTCATTAAGTGGTATTAAAAGAGTGTTTAATTTTTTAAATTAATAAGTGAAAGTGTAGTAACTGAATTTTAAAATATAAATTTAAAAATTTTATTTCTTTTTTTGACATCTCATCAAAGATGAAGAAGAATATGGAAGTCTGGGCATTTACGGGGCTGACGACCGTCATAGGCTGGTTTAAGTGATCACTTTACACACATGCAACATTCACCTATTCTACCCATTATTGAGAACCACACTATTAAAATTCTTGGAAGCTCTATATATATGAATCGATTTTGAAACATTATTCTTGAATCACTAGAGATAATCCAGATTTTGTGAACAAGTATTTGGACACACTTAAAATGTTGTATTTAAAATCTTAGTTAAAGACTTGAAAGAGATGCTAAAAATGGGTTTCATTTTATTTGATAGGCGATCTAGATATACTTTTTACAACTTTCAGTTAATCTATTCAAATCGAGCCAAGCATTTAAAGGCTGAGCTTGCGGAGGACTTTCGGGGACCATTAATACAAATACCATAAATAAAACTCGCGGTCCCAGTATTGTGTCGGCGGTTTTGTATGAAGAAACAATAAAAACAGACAAGAATGATCGTATCGGGACGGGAGCGGTCTATTTTGGATATTCAGCTAGAACCGACCAGCTCGCTGGTCCGAGTAGCTGAGGGAGCTGGATTCCTGCGCCACATGTCACGATAATCCAACCAAAGTCATTAAAATACCGATAAAAACCAACATGCAACTGTTCTAGGCACCTTGGTACGAAATCATTAGTTCGCAACAGACTTTGATGATAAATTTTAGAGTTTCAATACCAATTAGCCACATAAAATTAATGCATTTTTTATTATAGTCGGCTTATTATTTTAACAGACGAATAAATAATCACAAAACGCTGTCGAGTTTTTGAATTTTATACTTTGAATATGTTTTTCGATTTGGTGGCGTCGATGGTTATAAAAAATAAAAGCTTTCACGCTAATGCGTAAATAATACTTTAATATGAATGATGAAAAGCTTTTCCCATGCATAATCCCTTAAAATACTATTGATGTAATCGCATGTTTTGTTGCGAATTGCTCAACAGTAAAATAACGGATGAACGGAATTCCCCTTTAAGGGAAATCTCGTTGAATAATTGCCTCTATGTAAATAAACACAACAGATAGTACATTTAATATTCATTATTGGTTATATGAACCAATGATCGAATGAAGCCCTGTGTTAGAAGTAAATAGAAGTACAATATACTGAGGAGAGATATAATTAGATTTTGAAGGCCTTGTGAAAATACTGAAAATAAAGATTCAAGGATAACCTAAAAGAGAAAGAGAAAGAATGATTGGCATATGAGAATATTTAATTACTGTTTTCTGGCAAAGTAAAAGAAGAAAAAAAAACATTTTTTGAGTAATTTATCGAAAAATCGGGTTAAATTTCTTACAAGAAACTTTTCTATTTTTATTATACCTTCACGATTCACGCATCAAGTAGTTGGCATCTTCTATTGTCTAGGGAATTCTTTTGTTACTTGCTTCATTGCCAACACAGCTTTAGGAGACATCAAGACATGACAGATTATTGATAACAGAAGCTCAGTCATAAGAAAATACACTTAGGACGGAGCTTATATTATAATATTATTTGTGGCATTGGGAATGGATATGGAATTTAATAACTACGTCTGGTTTAGACACGACGAAATAATAATAATAAGGTTTAAAATAAATCGCTGGGACGTCCATCTATTTCGACGTCACAAATAAAAAAATATGAAACGAATTTGATTGACATTTCCTGAATGGCGGATGGTTAATGCGTTTAGAAAAGCCGAATAAAATGTTCAAACATATAAGTTTCATTGCCAAATAATGTGTATCGTAATATTTCGAGGAAACCATTTAAACTATCAACAGCACCAGAATCTCATAGAAACATAACGTATTATACAAGAAGGGGCCATATAAAGTCGGAACTAAGCATGCGAGATTATGTGTGTACATAATGTAGTAATTATGTAATGTACCGTGTATTGAAGTTGAAAAAGGGTTGGCAACTTTGAAAAGAAGGATAAGTTCTTAAAGTTTTACTTTCAGAAACTTGTAACTCGAGATGGCTTAGTCACCTTCACAAAGATTTGACAAAAACAATTTTTTGTAAGAAAAGACATATTAATATTTTTTTAACATGTAAAGTACAATAATTTGCTAAAGGTTCATATTTTACAAAAAGATTTAAATTTACGATTATAAGAATTTTTCTTCCATACCAATTTATTGACACTTAAAACCGAATTGAAATCTCTCTGAGGTTAAACAGTTTTTTTTAATAATTTATCATTTTACGCATTTTTTTTATTATTGATATAAACAGTATTGCGTGGTTCTGAAATGCGTCCATATAACTTCCCGTTTTAACGTGGAAATATGCATTACGTATTCGATTAAATTCCAATTGAAACAGACCACTGAAGGTATTTTTTTGCTTTGAAACGATGTATATAAACTTGTCTCTTTTTAATCCCTTAAATTTCACGAATTTGTAAATGTCATTTTTAAAAAGTTTAAATTATCTGTATTATCAATAAAACTATAAAAAAATATGTATTAATCCCCTTGTACAAAATATACGTGTACATTACAGGAATTATTGTTTTGAAACAATATCTCCCGACAAACCAAAATAGACTAGAAATTAGTCAAGGTTTGTATTTTACATAATGGCTTTAAATTACTTAAAAAACACTGCATTTTATTTTTATGAAAAAACAAATAATAATTCTACTATAGAAAATTTGAAGAAATTCATTACTTTTGATTGCCAGATAGAGTAGAGGTAAGATAAAACTTGATTTTAAAATCGTAAACGAAGACTATTGAGATTAATATTAGCAACAATAAAAAAAATCCCTTTAGAAAATAATTAAACATAATCAATTAAATGAAATATTTGATAAAAATAAAATTATCAGCTGTCTTCGTTAAGACGTGGTCAATATTTAGTAATATTTAATTTAAATGGTTTAGGTATATGATTCGAATGACTATGGGTAAAACAAATTTAAAAGACGAATTTCGTTGGTAATAGAAGCAGAAGAAGTTTGAAGAAGTCTTGCTATCAGCGGATATGTATGACGAGATGCATGAATGTGGAAAAGGCAAAGATTGTTTGCAAAGACTAGTGTGGCGTTTTATTCTCTCTGCCTATGCCTACGGGGAAGTGGCGTAATAGTAAGTTATTTTTTATGTATTGAATTTATGAATGATGGAGAAATATTACGCTTAACTTATCCGAGCTGTGTACATATTAATATAACTCAATTTGAATAGATAATATTCTAAGAGGATTTATTGAAATAATATTATTAAAACCCCAGAATACAAGATACTAATAAATATTTACTCAGTGTAAGACAGTAAAGCGTGAATATTTCATTATTTTGCCGCAAAGCGAATATAGGTATGTTTCTTGAGTAAAAGCTTCTGGAAAAGCTCTCGAGAATAATTGCTCAGGGATACGACGCAGACGATAAATTTCCAATTTCAGACACGCATTTGCCTATTCCAAATTATATGTTGTCTGTTTTACATCTATCGGCACAAATAACTAATTTTATTTGGAAGGGAATTAGTTATTATCGATTGACCCGGTGTGTATTTTACGCGAGTCCTCATATTGAATGTCTGTAAGTTGGAATAAGGTATAAATTGATGATTTATTTATACTACTTGTTTGTAATACAACATTTTGTGACTCTCTCACTAAACACGAAACGATTTTAATTATTGGTGAGGTATAACGATAATGCGTATGATAAATTGTTTTTACCATGCATTACATTGAAGAAACTGTTAATTAACTGATTGAAAATCAATTGAAAAAAAGAACAGTAATTTTTGGTGAGAAACATTCTTGATTTATCAAAATATGTTATTAGACCTGCATTAATTGCTATGTGTTAACTGATCAACGAAACAATAAAAAATAGAAAATATGCATTAATGCAATTAAAAATACATATTTTAAACAGAGAAGTATAGATAAATATTCTTGATGTTCGTAAGAGGTTTCCAGGCAGAGCTATGTGGCTATGAGAGAAAGCAGCAGATGTGAGACATTTTCCCCCAGACGAAGCAAGTAATCCATTGTCGCTGTATCGATATTCAGGCCCATATTTCATGGTTTACGGCGGAGCACATACAGAAATAATAAAATACGGAGAACTTTTCTTCTAAAGAAAGAGCTTTCTAAGGGATGCAACAGATGTATAAAGCATCACTCGCGTACACGTAACAAAATAACTACGTGTTTTGTGCTTGAATCTTAAAAAAAGAGTATCATAAAAATAAATCAGAAAAATGTAACTACATAGAATAAGTTTGGATTTTATAATGATTCATATTTGTATAATATGGTAGAAGCATAATAAACTGAGCTATTTTTCTTTGTTGTAAGTAATCAATATGTATGAGAAAAATTAGTATTCAAAATATATTGTAACAAAACTGTCGTCAGGTCGTCAGAAAATGTTGGTCCACGGACCACTAGTGTTATTAAAGACAATTTCGCTAGTCTGGAGGGAAAAGTGGAAAGTCAGTACGTACAATTTTCAACTCACAGCAACCTTAGTTTTGCCTTTCCAAAAAAAATATATCCTCATGGTAAAAAAGATGAAAACATATATCGATTGCATCTGTCACAGTTATCAAAACACGGTATCAGTTTTGGTATGAAATAAATACGGTTCTCGATCTCGCAGTAGACAGGTCGTTTGAAAACGACCGGGTCTTAATTTTAATTAAGTTTTAGGTCTGTAGAGCTGAAAAAACAACTAGTTTCCAAAACTACATATGTTTTCATTTACAGGTGAAAAGTAAAACTAACAAGCTAAAAATAATTAGGTATATATTTAGAGATTGATATTTTTAACCTTTATTTAGTTGTTAGTAGTCGTCGTAGGTAAAACGTCATTTTTAGCAATACAATTATTGAACCAATGAAACTCTTTTTGTCTCATATAGAACAGGGTCTTTGTTAGCCTTCGAAAGAATTTCTTAACATTTTCATTTTTTTTGCAAATTTTCTAGGGCGCACTGAACAATAAATAAAAAGTTTTTTATAAAGTATTATTAAGTGAAAAACCATTCTTATATAAATGCAATTATTACTCACACAGCGAGCTAATATTTTCTGCAAAAAAATATGTAAATGGTTAATTTGTGTAAGTATTATATAAATTTTAAAATGAATACAATATTTCCCATCTAACAGTGCCTAGGGTACTGAAATTAACAGACGCAGTGATATCTTCCCAGCAGCATTTATACACGGTTCTGGCTACAACAATTTAGAGACTAGTAGGAATGTGTGTTTGGTAAAAAAAAAACGGGTTTTCGGTGGTTTGATTTTATTAATCCTTAAATTATACAGGCCATTGGGTTTATACGTTCCTGAACCGCAGAGAGTGTTAACACAAATTGTTTAAAGGACTTTCTGACAAGTATGCCTGTTGAAAGAGCTACAACTACGCAGGACAAGATCGATTTGGATATTGATCTGTTTCATGTTGACGAAGGGGTTTTCTGAAGAGTTCGATCATTTCCTTGGCAGGAATTTATCTTCATATGTATGCATATATTTTTTTTAAATAAATTAATATTTTAACCTTAGATTTAAGTTGTGACAATTATTGTTATATGTTTATTGTAATTACAAAATCAATTCAATAAAAAAAAAAGTTGGTGTTATTAATCAAATGAAGAAAATGTAATTTCTATTACGCTTATGGTATGAATCAATCTAGAGAATTGAATTTTCATGTACAAGAATAGGGCATTAAAGTTTATGGGATTAGAGACATGCTGTTGCATTATACTACAGAAGCCAAGAAAGAAGGAAATTGATTTACCAACATATTAAACTGGGGCTGACCTCAAAAAGCTTTAACTGAATATGTTGAGTAGTACAACACCAATGCCGCTCCATGTGCAAATAATATCTTTTGCCACTAAGAAATGAGAACAGACAAGACGTGGGTGTTATAAGACCATATTTTCCTTCAAATGATCATGAAAATTCTTTAATATAACGAAAACATGTATTACATTACTGGCAGGAAACATTATTTTTAAAGATATTTTGTTTTCAACAACAAAAAAATATATACTTTTAAAAAACACAATTTAAAATTGTCAGTGCTGACAATTCGTCGGCAGTTCTCGTCAGAACTTCGGGACGCGGATCTGAGTTGGGAGGATGCAAGGGAGCTGGCAGCCGACAGAAAAGCCTGGAGACAGTTTGTGGACTCCATATGCTCCACCAAGGGAGCGGATATGGTTTAATTAATTAATTATTATTACTTAAAAAATATTTTTGTATGCAAAAAGCAATATTGTAAATATTATTAAATACTTATTTTTTAAATAAAAGAGAAATATTTGTGTATTTATTTTACATTCATATCAATTTTTCATTTTCATACTATTTCTGTGAGTCTAAGCGACTCATTATTACAAATAGGTATCAAATTGTGGTAGAGTGGGTTCGAACCGAGAAACTCTGTCTCAGGAATCTGCTAAACTAACCACGAAACCACAACCCGACATTAA
The DNA here is from genome assembly GCF_059751285.1 of Brachycentrus maculatus. NCBI lineage: Eukaryota > Metazoa > Arthropoda > Insecta > Trichoptera > Brachycentridae > Brachycentrus > Brachycentrus maculatus. Next base: position 1,258,451 of record NW_028280764.1, read on the forward strand.
ATACAACAGTGACCGTTAAAAGGTTTTATTGGTGGATAAGACAAGTTTAATGATTTATATTCATAACAGGTTTTTAAAAAAGTTGATTATCACACACATGTTTTTAAAGGAGTTCACACAATGTTTTCTTTGCTTTTGTGTGTCTTAAAATGGAATATACTAATTTAAAAGAAATATGAAAAAAAACACCGATGTAACAATATGTACTTATTAGGATAAAGTATGTTAATTAATCGTATTTTTAAGGATAATAATAATGTATTCATCTTTAAAAGATTCGTATGAAAAAATTAGCTTTTTATATTTCTCATATTTTATTTTTTATGTTAAAGTAGATTTCATTCACGCCTTTTGATAATATAATATGTTTTTTTTTCAGAACCGACTTCATTTATTTAACGAATAGAGTGAGTTGATATATGACAGGTTATTAGTAAC